>NW_015113534.1:133228-134474 GCF_001443285.1 Poecilia latipinna | reverse complement strand
GATTATAATAAGAGTAACTAATAAGTTATGGTTATTGGAAAACTAAAAAAAGGTTATAAATGTGATTTTGACATTGAACTTCAGATGATGTAAAATGTGTGACTGTAATTAAAGGTTACTGATGTGTTGGAGATAGATGGTAGGTGAAAGTTTAGGGGAAAAGAGGAACTGACAGGAGAGCAGAGATGACCAAGGCCTTATTGTTGAACTTAAACTTTCCAAAGAAAAGGATGTGCAGACAACCGTTGAGCAACTCGGGGTCATTAGAACAGACATCAGGTCATAATGTCTCCAAGACAATGATGGATATGAGATCATCTGTCCAAGCAGTCAGAGACGGGCACAGCAACAGTGCTAGCCGATGCAAACACACCAAAAGGGTGAATAAATGCTATAGAAGGTGGGTGCAAAAGAGGAACCTTTGGTTGGATCCTCCAGGCAGCTTCGAGCCAAGATCGAGATGGACAAAGAACTACGCAGCTGACGAAAAGCTGGGGCCAGAGAGCCGAAGTCTGTTCTGCATATGGGGACCAACCCGTTAGCCCCGCAACATGTGGCTTCAAATTGCACTTCTCTCATCAGTTGCGTTCAGAGCCCAAAGGGAAAGACCAAGGTAAAGATGAAGACCAAGACAAAGAACAAAGGCAAAGAGGAAGAATAGTGTGTTCCTTCCATGAGACCAGCTCGTCTACATCTCAACGGACCAGAAAGATTATGAGACAAGGTGAGAGCTACAAGACAAGAAGCCTAGGACTGCTACGCACAAGAGGGAGTCATCCTAAGACCTGAGACCTCTAAGCCGCTCTAAGTCAGTACTCTTCCTGTCAACACCAAAGTCCTGTGTGACCTCACCATCGAAGCAGAGACGGAAGCTCATCAGACCTGCAGAGATCCATGTCTTCGTCGATCAACCTCTTCCTCCTGCTGCAACACCTTCGTCATCATCAGGCTGGTTCTGGAGTTCAAAAGGCCATACTCTGTCCGTCTCTCTCAAAGGTTCCCTTTTTTAGTTCTCAGTGTCAGCATTAGGGAGGGATAGCCTAGATGATTGATTTTACTTATTTGATTATTTCTGCTACTGATTTAAGCTGTACTGACCCTTGTAAAAATGCCTTACTAATAAAATAACTAGCATTAAGAAAATCTAAAAGATGTTGTGGACATTCAATTAATGAGTCACCTTAAAGTTCTTTGATGGTCATAAAATAGCTATGAAGTTTGATTTTGGGGAGGAAAAAGTGGAAAA
>NW_015113534.1:96898-129388 GCF_001443285.1 Poecilia latipinna | reverse complement strand
AATAAAATAGCAAGCACATTTTTTGCTGGAGTCGTTTTTACAATTCAACACATTACATTACAACAATGTAAAAGTGATTCACTATGCCATATTAAATTGTAGCAGGGTTATGATATTTAACATTCACTTTTTAACAAGGCTTAGCTCTGTTATTAATTTGTAAACCACTGACCCAGAGCTACATACAAATACAAACAAGCAAACTGTTTTCCCAGTCCATTGTGGTGAACATGTTTTCATGCACAAGTTGCAGACTTATGAAAAACTCAGTATTGGAATTCAATGCTTAACCTTGTCTGCTGTTCTGCCTCTCAGCCATTCTCCTGAAAAAAAAAAAAAAAAAAAAAAAAAATGTTTTCACAGTTGGGCATCATTTTAGTAATAAACAGTGTAAATACCTACACCCTCAAAGAAAAAAATAGCAAGTTATGCATTATCCTTTAAGTCTTGCCCTGTTTTGTTTTGTTTACCGATGCAATGTAGTGTCGGAGGAAGTCTTATGAGGTCATTTCACAGAAGAATAGTAAATGTAACAGTAAACGGAATAATAGTAAATGTTCAATGAGCATCACCATGTGCTCATTGGATACAAAGCTGTTTGTGAGTTCATGGACTCCTGACTCTAAAAGTTGATCTTTTTTTTTTTTTTGTTAATTCCATTGAAATTAGTAAAGGTGTGATAATACATCCAGCTAAAGTGATGAGGTGATGCCCGACATTTGGCTCAAAAGAAAAAGGACAAAATTTTATACTGTTGGAAAAACTCAAAATCATGTTCGGAATCTCAAAATGCTGATTTAGGGAATGTATAATGACTGTAAAATGATTCACTCCCTTTTTCAAAAATGGAGTGAAGGTGTCATAAATCTAAACTATGTTTTAAAGAATCCATACCACATTTTTGGCATGTTTGCAAATTGTATTTGAATCTTGAAAGCCAAAATGCTTTCAGGCAAACAATTCGTCAATGTTTTTCCAACCCATTAGCATTATTAGTTGACTTCTTCATATAACAGGATAACAACAAAATTATTTATTCCTTTCTGACTTCAAAATAAGAGTGTTAAATATGGTAAAGTAAAGTTCCACTGGGGCTTGAGGCTGATTACCAGATTGTCCAAGCTTGGCTTCTGTAATCAAGCTCTACTCTTGCCATGATCCAAGTGTTTTTGAGTTATTTACATTTTTTTCCTGTGCTGTGCTGATCTTGCTATTACTAACTGTCCACCCTCATCGGCAGTACTATCAACTTACTTTGTAAATTCCAAACCAGCAATTACCTAATCACCGTCAATGTTTCTCACCTCAGAGCTTATGCAACCAAATGCATAATGAAGTAAGCTACATATTTTACAATGCTCACTGAAATACATCATTCTGCAGTATTCTGATTGTGATGTTTCTTAGGATCCTCACTGAACTGCTCAAGGAAAACGTGTTTTACAAAAACTGCATAAAATGATCACAGGAGAGAGATCTGTTTCCAGATCTGTTTTGTTATCATTGCTCCAACAGATCTTGAAAAGCCTGTGTAGTAAAAGTGTGTTATAGATTCAAACTCTTAAGTGAGCACTCTATACACGTCCCATGGATCACATCTTTTTCTCTGAGAGAAGATACTTTCACACGACATTCAGCACAGGTATGCATGTTGTAGGGGCATGGCAGCGTGAGCAAGAGAGACCTATCTGTCTCCCAAATCACATCCAAGATGTCTTTAGGTTGCTGGGCAACTGACACACATGTTCAAGAAGTAGTTTGCTTTCCCAGTGTTTGATTTAAATTCAGAATGCATCTGTCAAGCTGTCAGATGAAACCTGTCGTTGCATTTCCTAATGAAAGACGAGGAGCAGCTAACAAGGTGTATGTTTATTGTATGACCCTGAGTTGTTTGAATACATGGTATATTATGTAATATTTTTATGTGTGTGAGGCCCTTTCTGATTGAAAGTACATAGGTGATGTCTTATATTAAATACTTTTACTACTATTAGACATTTTAAGAGATTGTTTGATGGTCCAAAGTATGAAGCAACTTTTAAACGAATTACTGATGTATTAATTGTCATGAACAACTTCACACTTGAAAAATGTAAATTAAATACTATCCTAATTACTCAAGTATTTTCAAAAAGTCATTGTGGATTTGGGGTCATAGTTTAGGTATTACTTGAGCTCTTGATATGCTAATAAGGTGTTCGCAGATTGGTATTTAAAGTTTATGGTTAGTTTTATCTGTAATTTTTTTTGTGTGTGGCTGAGCCAGATGAAGAGGAGGATATTTGATTTTGCAGCAATAGGTTGAAATGATATTTTAAGGAAAAATACAATGTGAGAAAACTGTCTTCATGCATGTAGTGGAGTTTGACTGGCATTACAACCATTTCCCACAGACAGCTCAATATTGATATGCAATGATATAGTGCAGTTAAAACCTTGAAAGTATCAAGAAATTTGCACAACTCATGAACCTACTGCTGGCTGTTTTGGTGACACATTTGTTGGATGAAAGATAATTGCTAATTACTATGATAATGTGTGCAAAACTGCTGGTCAGAACTGGAGCAGAAACCGAGCAGCATTATCTACATAGATGCTGCCAGGATTGTTTTGCTTTGAATTACAGTTTTTGCCTCAAGTTGTCATTTTTCACTTGGGTAAATTACAGGCAGACTGTGCTCATCACAAAGCACTGTTCTGTTTATTTCCTCTGTCGTGTGCCGGATTGTTAGCTCTCTAAACTTCTGCTTTCAGAAAACCTTTTTCCCGACTTCTTTCTCCTTGCAGGATAAATTTCCAAATAGATCTTTGCTTCATGAACTTGAAGGTGCTTTTGCTGTCATAACAGGTGCTTTTGCTATCATAACATAATACATAGCTGCTTCCCAACTTCTGAGTTCAAAATGTAGCATCATGTCTCTGGCAACATGTGGCTGTGTTCTTGGCTGCATTTGCCATCATTCTTTGTCTTTCATGCTATTTTCTATATATTTCCAATTTTGGACATGAACATTATTTAAAATATTGTAAGCTATAATTCCAAACACAAATAAAAACAATGCTGCACAAATATGTTTTGTGACCCTTTAAATATGCATTTTGTGCTTCAGCATAATTCATTTTTTTTTTAATTGTTTAATTTCTTCCTGGTGTTTGAAAATTAGCAGTGCACTCCTGACCCCACCTGGGAGACCTAAGATAATACAATAATCCTTCTAGAACTTAATTTGTAAAAAGCAACCTGAGTCAAACCACTAATGTCAATCTGAAATCTCTGCTCAGGCCTCGCTCCACAGTCATCACATGCTGAGCCAGTATGTTGGGCAGTCGTACTGCAGAATAAGATAATCAACAAAGCTTGTGCTGCAATCAAAGTCAAAAGAAGGCAGGTATTGTACAGAGGACTGGAAACAGATTGCCATACTGAGACACAATATTTTGGGTTCTTTATGTTGGCTCTTAGTTTAGAGGGAAGACGGCAACTTTCTGTGAACTTCTCACAGAAAGGGGTGATTGCTTTCACCCCTTTTACCCATCCCTAAAGGGCTCTTTTGTGTGATCTACAATTTTCCCAACATGTGTCAAAAAGTTCACTCTTTCTTTACAACGACAAACGGACAGAGAAAGATAATAAGTACAGCAATGACAAAGCGACCGGAAAGTCTAAGCAGTGTTAAACTTTCTGGGAGTGTGAATTTTTTAGGACTTTGGAGAAGCAGGAGAAGGAGTGAAGAAGGGAAAAACAATTTCAGAAATACATTATGTGCAATAAAAAAAGAAGTTTTGGAACTTGTCAGATCTGTACACAATGGGCCACAGAATAAGGTGTTCATTGTGGTGAATACAGCATGTGGTGGAATAGCTCCATCAGAAATGTACGACTAAATTGCTTGCTGACTCATTCACAAACATGACTCAGTGAGAGTCAGCCCCAGAAAAAAAGCTTCTCTGAAACCTAATAAAAGTTGATGAATATGTTAAATATGCATTTTTTTTCTAACTTAAAAGTTAATTTCTAAAAACATATATTTAGAAAAATATAAAATCTAACAAACTCACTAATGTCATCTTTACAAGTTCAAGTAAATTTGAATATATTTTCATTTATTCAAGTCTTTCAATTGTAGGAGAGAGCCTCCTACAGTAATTGGCTGTTCTGTTAATAAAATAAATTGTTAAAGACTATTATGGCAGATGATAGTTATTTTCAAGGGTGTCCTAGTTTTGACGTGTTGTATATTGTTCTGGTTTTATTTAACCAGAATAAAAAACATTATTAAGATTAAAATATCTTTTCTGAGAGCGACCTAGCTAAGACAGCAGCATAAAACCAACAACAAAACCAAAATATAAGACTAAATACACAAACACATAACAGTTTCATGTTCCATGAAAAATATCCTAGAGAAGTCGCATAACATTTGGGCAAGAAGTGGACCAAACTAAAACATTCCTTGTTTTGGTTGGTTCTGCTTCCTGTTTTATTTTAACCTAACCTAATAGTCATAATAATAATAATAACCATAGTAGGAGTAATTGTCAATTCTCATTATTTCATGCAGAACGTCTCCTGTTTCATTGCAGCTGTTCTGTTTATGGTTCCGTCTGTCAGATTACCTGTGTGAATCAAGACGATACTTTTAATCAAATAAAAGCAATTGAATGACTCCTAGTTTTGCAAAATTTGCATATACATTGGTTCAGACACCAATAATAATTCCAGTGAAATAAGCATAGACCTCCCCCTAGATAGATTTGATTACTTTTTTTACTATTGAAAATAACTCCACGAACTGCTGATATATTAAATCAACAAAAAGGTAACAATCTAATTTCTGTCTGCAGAACATCTCGCATCAGGATTGTTTGTAGTGTTTTCACAAGCAGTGGACAACATAGTAAACAACGTTGAAAATTGCAATTCTTTTATTAATATCACTGACAAATTACATACTGCAGCCTGAACACACAGTGGATCCAGGTAGTTGAGATGTCAGACTATTGTGTTTCCAGGAGTACAAGGATATTTGTAAGTCATTTTAATTAGCTTTAGAATATGTTGTTCGATAGACAGTTCACATTCTGCAGGTGCCTATTGTGTGGATCTAACAATGTTGCTGTAAGTTCATCTGCTGGGTGACTCGAACTGCTTCTGGCAGCAATTTATTAATAATTTGATTGTCCTGCCAAGCACAAGCAAACCCTTTACTGCAATGTAGATAATCCAAGAAATTTGACAAGATATTAAGTTAAACAGTCAAACTTTCTTAAAGACTATTTACACCAAACTTCATGCAATGTCTAAACTTATTTAGTAAAATTAGTCCACTTAGTCTGGACATTGCCTTCCTATGCACTAATGTTTGATTATAGTCTTGCTTCACAGCTAAGTCTGTTTTTTTCCCCCCATTGACTTGGATTTCTCCACTGGAATGGTTATTGGGTCAATCAGTGAAAAACAGAAATTCTGAATGACATTAATTTTATGTGCTGTTTTATAATTGTACTTTTCCTGTATTTTTAGCAATGACAGCAGAGGAAGTGAAAGAAGCCATTCAGTCTGTGTTGGCCGCCTTCACTTCTCTATTCATAGTGGAGGATGGTTGTTTACAAGACTTCATTTCTGGTAAGCTTCATAGCATTGAACTGGCACATTACATGCGCCCTGCGCAAATGTTAGTGATTAAGTAAAATTTAAAACTTCAACAGAGTCCATGCCTCCAGGAAGTAATCATTTCTCCAAAGCTGAGTCAAGACCCTCTGAAGCAACACGTAGAACAAGAGGCTGTTTTTTATAAGGTCACTAGTCACTTAGTGACTTTTGAAAATATAGGCCTAGTCTTGTTTTGGCCAGACTCGCTCCAAAGCCTCCATAATTCTCCAACCTCCTGGATAGCTAGATACATTGAGTTCAGTGTCCAGGTCTGAAAAGATGTTTAGATGCTCTCATGATAATCTTTTTTGTTGTTTTAGTTTAACAGTACAAATGTTAACACAATTTATTGTATTTTCTTTTAAATACAAAGGTATCTGCGCTTTTCTCATTTGCCTGCAAATCTGATGCACAAGCAATATCCACAAATAACAGTGATGGATGACAAAATCACTTCTTTTTGTCCACTGGGTGTTAATTATTGCTTCAAAAAAACTATCTGATGATCTGATGGGACTCTGGAAAAGACTATTGTTGGCCTATCACTGAAGCTATTCAGTCCTGTTATACTGTCTCAATGCAAAACTCTGCAGTAAGCACAGACACCTCCTACGCTAATGTCAGCGTTCATAGCCCACATCTCTAAAGAAGTATTTTTCAAAAATAAAATCTATTATAGCAGACAATAGCTTGTCTTTAATATCACTATGCACCTATCTGATGATTGAATAACCTAAATAACAGATTATAAACAACATATAACTTTGGTGTTGAAGTTATTAGTCTATTTATTCAATAATTTAGCAGCAAAATCATTCTTGGAATTGAAAATGATACTTATTTGGTCTATACATAACTTTAAGTTAAAATTGCTGTTAATTAATTACAAAGCCTGCGATTAACAGCAAATTTAGTTATCTCTGCGATGTACTGTGAATAAAGTTGATAATGTCTGTGCTGACACAGCCTTCAGATTTTTCCGTCGCTATTAAAAAAAACAAACAAACAAAAAGAAAACAAAAAAAAGTGTCCAGTTAGTGCAACTGATGATCATAAGTAATTTCTGAAAATATCAAATTGCGGTTAAGGTTTAAACAAAGTGGACAAAAAAACTGCATAATTGAATGTCTTTACTGGTGTAACAATAATAAAAGATCCACAATGTTTTTTTTAACTCAAGAAAATGAAAAGGAGAAAAGAACAATAATAAACTTCAACATGTTTCAAAGCCCTTATGTTGCTCAGTGTTGCATGAAGAAACAAATCAAAGTAACAACACAGAAACAAACAAACAATAAAACACATAACAAAATTTTGCATAAAAAAGTTTAGAGTGCTAAACAAGTCTGTCTTTAAAACCCAAAGTTTCTAACAGCAGCATAAAATAATCACAAAATTTAATGGAGCAAAGAAACTAAACAATAAAAAACACAACAAAATTCATTTGCATAACAAAGACTTATTTGAATAGACACCTTAAAGTCTAAAATTACTGGATTTATTTGCCTTTAGTTTTATCTATGCATGATATCTCTCCTCTTTTCCCACAACCGAAAAATATAAGAAAAAAGCAGAACTCCAAAATTATTCTGTTACGTTTTTCAGAGCAGCAATTGTTTGCTCTTTTTAAAATGCCATCCGAGAGCTGATAAAGCTCAATTGTGCCTGTGATATGAGTAAGATATCGCTTTGAATGTGAATGTGACAGATATCTATAATTTTGAATGGTAAAAGGATTTTTTTCCCCCCACCTCATTGCTTCACTGCACAACAAAAGAAATGGCATCCATCCACTTCCCTCCAGTTGTGAAGAGGAGTTTATCTGTGCATATACATTACATTGTCTTTTGAGATGACAAAGCCATCAAGACAAAAACTTCATTTTGGATTTTCTCTTTGTGAAAAGCATAACATTTTTATTTTAAATCCTACTATTGTTATTGAGACACTTTAGTGAGTGTGATTATCTTTTTTTTTTTTTTTTTTACTCTCTTTCATTTACACTGCACTGGTGCCACAAAGATCTATTAAATTTGTTTTTTTTGTAGTTTAGTCAATAGAGGTTGTCTTGCTGTTACGCAACAGTTTTCTTCTTATGTGAAAGCGCCTCAAACAAAACACAAACTAGGATACTGGAATTTCTTTACTTATAGCTTGACGGACTCCTTACTCTCATTTCTCCTGGCTTCTCGCTTGAACACAGAACTCCTGGGAATCCTTTTCAGTGCAATGAGGCAGAACTAATCCAACAGACTAGAAATTCAGACTCTCTGTTAGGAAATGTACAGAATTGTGTGAAAAGCCTGATACCTCGCGCAGCTCCCTTCCTTCAGCTGGTATGCTTTCTTTACTGTCCTGTCACTGCGTTGATTGTCACCGACTAATGAGGGTCAAATGTGCTTGAAATCTTACGATAAACCACAAACACTCTGAGAAGTATAAACGTGCTACTAAAACTTGTTCTGTCATCCATTTTTATCACACAGTGTGTTACACAAAATTAAAAATTTTAAATTTAATAAATGTACAGAATGACTTTTATCAAGTCCTTCAATAGGAAACATTTTAGGTTCTCTAGTAGCTTGTCTAAACTGATTTAAACAGCTACCAGTTTTGAGAACATGTTTTAGAAATGAAATAGAATGCCAGAAAAAAAATGAATATTAATTAGTGATGGCTAAATTATATGTCAAATATCAATAAAAAAAACTGGTCTATGCTAATTTTGACACCTCCACTGCAGTTTTCTTACATTCACAACAGATCACATACTCTGGGTCCTCTGAATTCCCCACCTTACCAGCAACAAGGTTGTTTTTTTTTTTAAAAAGGATGCTTTCTCTGTTTGAGAGGTGCAGCCTGTCCTCTTGAATGCCTTTCATTCTGACAGAACAAAAGCATGCATAAGATGTTATTTTGACTTTCGTGTAAACATTATAGGAAAAAAAGTGCATTAACTAACTTCATTAAAGGGGAGAAATAATTAATTGCAACTTATTTTAGCAGATTCAGCATCAACATAGCTACCGACTACTAAAAAGCAGTTTAGAAAGCCCCAGGACCGCCATTTGCTTCATGCTTCCTCAAGCTGAGCTTGATTTAGATTCAGAAGACTTCTTTAATTAAGTCTTCTGTGTCTAGCTTTACAAATTGACCACCAGCATCTGGAATTGAAATAGATCTGTTATGTAAAACCACAGTGACGCCTAAAACCACAAATCGAGTTGAAAATATCTTCTGGGCAGCTGTGTTTGGAAAGCCACTTTGATTTTTCTTTCCTTTTCAATTGAAGACGAGTTGGTCGTATAGTTAGTGTGCCTTTTTCTGTATTTTACATGCATAGACGCTCTCTTGGTAGCGCTGTCCTGTGTGAAGATATTTTAAAGTCAGTTCCTAGATAAAGCCTGTGTGTACGTTTGTCCATACTAACTGACCTACATTTAAAAAAAGGCACATTTTGTCAAAATTATATGAGTTTGATTTGCAATTTGAGTTCAATTTAGCAACATTAAACACTTATACAAAATGTTTTTATAGTTAGTATACAACAGCAGGTGTAAATGAACATCTATAAAAAAAAGGATGAGGAAGAGTTTTAGACCTATTAAGAAAGTAAAAGATGAAAAATTCTCATGGTTAAACATCATATTTGCATGAATAAATTCCAGCTGTTGGAGGTTCTGTACATCAAAATGTTGCCATTTTGTTATCACAGACATACGATGTAAAACAAATAAGGGACCATGACTCCTCCCAAGCATATCTGGCACAATTAACTGATCTGGTGCCTTTCAGGGAAAAGCTAATGCAGAAAGTTGGTGACTCCTCAAAAACACCAAACTTCAGGGCAGACAGGGCTTTTTAAGCTTCCCTGAGTTTTAAGGCATTATTAACCCAAATCTGTAAGGTAAAGGTAAACTTAAGCCAAGAAATATTCATACCCCTGGTAAACTGAAAACATTTTCAATTACAGTGAAAGTTTGCTTCTGATAGCAAATGTGAGAGGCATCCTAAAAAACAAAATAAATAATGGCAAAGCAGAGTGTTGCATTTATATTTGCAGTACTTGGCATATAAAAAAATAATGTTCTTCCCAATATATCATGTGGCATTACAGCAATCAAACTCTTCCTCCAAATGTTAACAGATTTTTGCATATTTCTGGTCTGCTGTTATTAGCAAGTAATTGAAAAGAGGAAAATAAATATTAATTTTCTCTGTGAGGCATGGGGCCGGCAGCATAATGCTGTGGGACAACTTTTTGTGAAAAACAATTAAAGTATCAAATGATCAAACTTTTTTGATCTTTACATCATGTTATAATGTTATTCACTCATTGAAAACATACTTGGAGCGGTGCCTTGATTGATCACGTGGTAACCATTCAACTGTGCAATACAGTTGGGTGAACCGAGCCTTCGAGATGCAGATATTCCTTGGAGCTGCAGTTTTTAAACTTCCGAGCTTCCATCTCACAGAGCAGCCCTCCCGCTTAAATTTCCCACTCTGCTCCTTCAGAATAGCCTGCTGCAACTAGCAATCACACAGACAGAGCTCCAGTGGAAGGTATAAGCCAAAATATTAGAAAGGCCCAGTCAAAGTAAATACCTTATAAACTGGCAAAACTTGATAAATAATGTTTAGATACTCTACATTCAGTCAGAATGATCTTGAGCTATTTTGGAAAAAAAAAAAAAAAGCACAAACTGCACAGATGTACAGAAAAGTTAATGGAGATTTACTTCAAAATGCTTACAGCTATATCTGCAGTACAATGTGATTCTACAAAATATTAGATCAGGTGGTGTGAACAGACTGTCACTATTTATATTAATAGACAACTTTGACAATCACACATTCCTCTGATTCCACTTCCCATTGATGTGCTCATTTGTGTTGATCTAACACGAGGAATCAAAAAGAAAAAAAATAATAATAATTTGAGTTTTATGTCTATAACTCGACATCATTCAAAAAAAGTTCAAAGAGTCAAAACACTTTTGATTCTGCTTATGTGCATATTTTTCCTGTTTTGTTATACACTTGATAACAAATGGTGAGATGACAAATTCAAGTCAGAGACGAAGGTTACTTATTTATCCTTGCTGCACAAAAACTGCTGACCAATTACTTCACAGTTTATGCAGTCCTGTCCAACTTACAGAAGTAAGCAGAGCTGCCAACTAGGCAGCAGTGTTTGAAGTGGCATAAGGTGCTGCGGTGCTGGCATGACCCGACAGTCACATTGAGATATGACTCATTATTCTGTTTGGAACTAATTGCATGTCCATGTTTTTAGCAATTAGTTACAATTGTTTTCCTCTTCTGCTTCCTCTGACAAAAAGATCTTTACTTGACACTTTAACTGCTATAATTAGGATCCTCAAAGATCAACGTTGATTAATTGCTAAAAACGATTTTCACTGTGAAAACACTGCAAAAAAGGGACTGAAAGTAACAACAAGGGATGAAATAGAAATGCGTAAAACAGCATTGTGCAGGCATTTAATGACTGATTTAAAATATGCTGGCGTTTTATATAATTGCGTAAAATGCCAACTCTTAATCTGAACAGTGAAAACATTATTTCCTATTTATCCTTCAAGCAAGGTACATATTGGATTTATTGAATCATTAATAGCTCTGATGTAGTGAACCCTCAATCTGGAGGCAAACATGCTAACCTCAGTAACAATGCTCATGGTGTTTTGTGAAATCTATTTATTTGTCTCTTTATAAAGTTGCAACATTTTATCCATCTATTCACTTAATTTTATTTACGTGGATGTTGAATACTTTTTTTCCTTCTAAACAGAAAGAATTGTTGGATTTTGATATGAAGTATATATCACAGTGAATACTTGAACTTGAATGTGGACCTGAAGAGAAATAACACAAGATTACATATGTTAAGAGTTCTTCATATTTTCACCTTCCTACAATAAAGGCCCAAGTCATTTTTTTGTGCCTAAAACACCTCTTGGCAAAAATTGGCTTAGGTCATTATTTTAGGAAGGTGATGATTTTATTTTCATTACCATTCAGATATTGATTCATTTACTTCCCTTTTATCAAGGTTTTCACAAAGAACATAGATTATAGCTCACAGAGGAACACTGCACTGATTCACGAAAGATCAGGAAAATGGGATAAAATATGATCTCTGGCAGTGCAGTAAACTACCCACTTCAGGGCCAATATGATATTTAAAGAAACACTGGAGTTGCTTTTTCTTCCGTCACCAACATCATTCATATAGAATACATTACAAATGCCCTCTTTGTAGAAAGTTTCACTATTTTCCATATTGCACAAATGCTGTTTATTCAGTGTAAATAATAAAATAAGCAGAGCTATTTTCAAAGTTTATTCATGCAGATTCTAATTGCATTATTCTCCCCTTGACTGCCGTTAGTGTTTTGTCTGTCTAGTTTGTAAGAAGTTGGAATATGATCATGATGTGATGCAGGGAGATCTATTGAAAGTCCACATTTTTTTATTTTCTTTTAATAATAATAATAATAATAATAATAATAATAATCCATGTAATTTGTACCGCACTTTTCACTAGCAAAAATCCCAAAGTGCTACACAGTACAACTAAAATCATCTTTTCAAATCCTGAAATTACCTTTCATATAATATTTACTGGAATTTTATTCTTCATATGTCTTATAAGTCTCTGTCAATTGATAGGTATTGAAAAAAGCAAAACAAGACAAAAAATTAACAATTGAAAAGATAGTTTGAAACAAAAAGAGCTTTGGGAGTTAAGATTATCCATGTGTGGAATGTCAGTGAGCTCCCTGGAAGTAAGCAGGATTTTAAGAGGATCGATTTATCCCCTTCGACTAAACCAAAGCTGAAGAACAGGACACAACACAGCTTATGCCACATATAGGACCAATTAGTTGAGCAGCAGCAGGAGCCAAACCCACAACGTTTTGTTTCTCAGAAATTTCTCAAGACAGAAAACTTTTATTTCCCTATCAGTTATTGTGGCAATATGGTTTAACAGAGAAAACATTTTTGTTGCAAATACCATCTGAGTGCTTTCATTTTTCTTCCAGCTGCATTACTGTAGACTAGACAATCCCTAATAAAACATGGACTGATTATGTGGAGAAAAGCTGGACTTGCACAACTCTTGAATGTGGGTACCTTTATATAAAGTATGTAAAGTATGCAGGTGATAGTGGTTGGGAGACATATTTTTCAAAGTTTTTTTTTTTTTTTTTTTTGTCACAAGATGTTATTTGCCACAATGCAGAATTCCATGCAGTCTGGGATCATGGCTGAGCATGTCCAAATTCCTACATCAGGCTCAAGTTTGTTAAATCTCCAAGGTACAGCACTCGGGCAATAGGTATATTGACTTCCTCCTTCTCACTGGATAACTGTATAAATCTTATCTTAGTTAACTGAAATTAGAACCGGAGCCTCTGCTATCATTATGTTTGCTTTGAGTTGACATAGTGTTGTGCCCGTAGACAATGCTCCGAGCTTAGCTTCATCAGTCCTCTGCAACTTTTCGTTGCAGTCATTGGCAGTTGTTGGACTGCCTACATTTTTTTACACCTCTTAAAAACTCTCATGAGCTTTAAAGTAGAACAAAGCTGAAAAGAAAAGGCTGAAAATAAAGATATATATATATACCATTTAGGGTACTGTTAAGCTGTTTTTAATTTGTTTACAAATTAGCAAGAACCTAGAAACTGGTAATGTAGCTTCTATACAGTCTCAGTAATAGGACCCTTATGGTCTAGTTGCTGTAATTTGCTGCTCTTATTTCTTTCAATATCAGTTTGAGAATATGGCAAAGAAAGTAGGCTGAAGGTTATATAGCCTTACATATGCACTCCTTCAAAAATATTAAGGAAAATAGAAGTGTGATTTATCTTTAAATCAGGAGAAACGTCAACTTGGATGTCAAAGATGACTGCAAATTTGACATCTCTGTACTTAATTGATTATTTTATTTATTTATTTCAAACAGGTTTTTATTTATTTTTTTTTAAAGTTACATAAGTTAAAAGTTATATATCACTTACTGATTCAGTAATTATCAAAAAATTGTAATTAAAAACATGTTGTGGTATTCCTATGCCTGTTCGATTTATTGTGTTAAAGAACCAACAAATAAGCTATATTGCATAAAAGCAAAATGATTACAAACTTACTCTCATAACAGGACAAGAAAATGTACTGACCCATAAAAATAATAGTAATAATGACAATTGTTAATAACAACCAAGCATACAGCACTATAATTATTAACTCTTTGTCTATGTTCACTGTATAATATACTTACATAATCTAAGTCATATAATAAAAAAATAAAATAACAAAAAGAAACTAATGATAATATCGACAGTAAAACAACAACAATAGTCCACTAATAATAACAGTGGTAACAAATAATAAAGGAAGATACTTATTATAATACAAATTTGTGTTAATCCTCTACATCCATTTAAATTATGAATAATATAGTTTTGCATTCATTTTTGAACTGATTGGTGTTTGCACATTGTTTTTCATTTCATACTCATTCTAGAGTGCACTATTTAAAAATAAATCAATAAATAAATAAATACATGTTGAATATTGTAAAATATTTTCTTTATTCTTTTTATATATTGCAAATTTTTATATAGGTGTGACTCTACTTACTTTGATGACATGTCACTTTGCTGCTGGTGAACAGAAATGTCCCAATTATGGGTCAATAAAGGACATTTCCATTATCGTCCTTTCCCACCCCCCTCCTATTCTTATGCAACTGCCTCTGTCCTGGTTTTAGGCAAACAGCCAGTCACTTAGCTTGTAAAGCACAGCAGCAACAGCAGTTCCAATATTCACACACTGAGAACGAACCTGGTCACAGTATCTGCTTCCTGCTATCCAGCTGGTGAGCTGGCTGACCTATTTGAACAGTAGGCTCCAAGCCAATGCAACATATGGACAATAGGGCAGTGTGATTACAAAATGCAAAACACATGATGTTATAGCAGACCTATTATGCCTTCCCCCCCCATCTTTCTATCTTGAGTTTATTTTAAAGTTGGTATCTATATAGTACTGATATTGATATTTAATGTAATATATATATATTTTTTTTTTTTTTTATTTATTTATTCTAATCTAGCTTTTTATACAGTTCATCAGCTGACATTTATCTGTTATCTAAAATAAATGAAGTCCAATATATTGGCTTGGATTTTAAAGGATTTCAGTGGTAAAGTTGGTCTCAGTTACCAGCCACATTTATACACCTATTGGTGTGTACATTTGTGAGTGTGAATGTGGCTCTAGTCTAAAGTACATTGGGTTGCCAAAATGACTGGAAAAGCGCTACATGAGTTCAGTCCATTTCCCACTTTGCCATTTTGTTTTTGTAACATTTGAAATTCTTATTATATTTCTTGATAATACTGTTATGTGAAGGTTTAGTTGTTATAGAACTAGATCTGAATGCAGGCAGGAGGCAGGCAGAATCCCAGAACAACACAAAACTTGGGTCCCACACATCATGGCGGATTTTCGAGGTGAGGCTTATTTCACTCAATATCTTACCTATTACTGTGTTAGACTCTTTATATAGTATAAATCCAGATTATTTGGTCCAAGAGGCTAAAGCTAAAGAGGATTTTAGCAGGGTTAGAATGGATTACCTCCTATATATGCCATCACAGTGGTTTACGCAAACACAACCTCATGCACCTTTAAAAATATTTAAATTTGTCAGATATTCTGACCAGAAATGCTTTACAATTTCTCTCTTCTCAGCATATTTTACTCCTTAAGATCACTGCCTCCTCCAACCATTTGCTGTGTTAATAATAAGAACGGTGTAAAAATTAATTAAAAAAAAAAAAAAAAAAAAATTGCAAAACATTTGGCTGCTTTTTAGATTGAAAGTCTTTAAAGGCAGTGAAAGACTGCTTTGACTCCGTGTAGCCATTAGCTTTGACCTCTACGACCAGCTGATGTAGGTGTATAATAAATAAGGACTATTGTAATATATATTAGCTTCCTGTTACTTTTTGATCCAATCTCACTCAATAATCCTAAACTGTTTCTCCAGCAGTTAATAACAGTTATCAAGAAGTTGGGCATTGTGCTAAACCATGACTCAAGACGGATGTACAATTTTTTAAATCCTCTGAGAGCAGGTGATTTGCTGAGCAAATTGTTATATTCTGAACACCAAGTTCCTAAGGACCTTGTGTCTGTTTCCCTTTGTAGCTATTGCAAATATAAACCCTTTTGTTCTTCATGCCAAATTATGAGAAATTGTTCTTATGATTAAGTACATATTAAACAATTACCCTAGACAAAAAAGTACATGAATAAACATAGCCTTTGTGGTCTATTGATATGTTAAGACAATGTCTGCTGTATGTGTTTTTAAAGATAAAGAATTTGGAAAGAAACTTCAGAAATATAACAGAATACGCAAAACATGAAACGTATAGGGTTTATTTTTCTGGATTTTTTTTTTAAATTACTGTTTCATTGCATAAGTGTGAGAGAAGTCATCTGGAGCATCAAGAAATCTCTTCTGACAGGCAAGCTTAGGTAAGATGTGCATCCAGGTGGAAAAAAGCACAAAAAGAAAAGAATGAAGCTCTGGCATGCACACCCAAAGATTGATCTTGCATTTTAAGTAGTTCTGTGTTTGATTCTAGGCAACAAAACAATGGCATAATTGTAGTCCCAGACAAAAAAAAGACCCTTTTAAAAGTAATTATACTCTCATAAATGTCAAGAATACAAAGCCCTGCCTTCAAAATTAGTCCAAAACTCCTGTCCTTTCTCCAACATGCATTTCCAATAAGACTGTATTACTTGGATTTCTTGTAAAGCATTTGCAACCTGAATGGGTTTTTATGTTAATAGACTGAGCAAAACAAAGTTGATAAATATGCAAAACCCATTCCAAGGAGCAAATTTGATACCTCCATACATGCATATTCAGTGTGACCCAGAGCCATAGTGTGCATCCACAAAAACGTCTCCTGTACCAACTTTCATGCTCTGCTGAGAGTCTTTAACGTGCATTTGTGTTTTGGTTTCATAATCCCTCGAAGCATCATGTGACAAATCGTAGCGTGACAGCAGCTTGCTGTTGCGGAGCTTCCAAATGCACTCGATGCTGCTCTCCCGTAAGGGGATGATAGAGCTGTCCCCCTCGATAAAACACTGGGCTTTGTGCGTGCTGCAAAAAATAAGTCTTAATGAACTGGTGATGTCTGTCGATCTGATTCTTTCACATCCTTTTCTTTGTCGTTGCTCTTTTGACTATTTGTGCTGCTGTTAAAGTTTGTGTTTAAACTCTCTTGCAGCTTGGTGTGCGTCACTTCTCACATCTGATCACACCTGCACTGCTTTCACGCATTTGTTTGCAAGTACTTCTCTAAGAAAAGTTGTTAGTTTTTCATTGTGAACATAAAAAGTACATGTGCTCTGCATGTCTTTTCTTCATAGATGATATTTCTCTTTGCAGTCACAAATACATGAAGACAAACTCTGGCTGGCATTTGAGGAGACTGTCATCTTGAGATTCCTTCAGGGATACACTGCCTTCTAAGATATGTCAGCTACCAATTACTGTACACATCCAGAAGTGTCTAACACAAATTTTCCAAGAAAACATCTGAAATACGCTATTTCTGAGGAATTTCTGAGACTGCAAAAAAAGGGTACATAATTATTCAGCACTCATGGCAGAATTTTTCGAATGTTAACATAATCTAAAGGCTGACAGTGAGAATCTCTTGCTTTAAGTCATGGTCAACACTTTCTGCAATGCTGACCCGCTAAACACCGACATCTGATTTAAGCTAAAGTAGGAGGCGTGAAAATGCATCTTCACACTTTGACTAGATAAAAGCTGTGGATGTTTCCACTCAATAAAGACGCACATATTTATTGTAGCTGAAAAAAGAGGTAACCAAGCATTATGTTTTTTTGTACAAACAATGACTAATCAACACTTAGAAAAATGTAGGATTTCAGGATGTTTTCTATTTCTAGCAACATTAACACCCGCATTGATCACATGTGTACTGTTCGGGAACACCTCTGATCAGACCTGGCACCACCTTTAGCTGCTTTTTCTCAGTTCACAAAAATTTTCACTATTGGAATTTTAGGTCCAGCAAAACAACATTTTACAAATATTTGTATGTACTTTATACCCTCACACATCAAATATATGCTCAAATGAAACTTTCAGTGGAAGGGTTAGATGGAATTCAGTGTTGTTTTTGAATGTAGATAATGTTGCTTAGAAAATTAACAAAATCCATTCTTCTTACTATCTGAAGTAGTGGCTTTCAAATGGTCTGGGTTTGACTTCTTATTGAGAAGCTGCTAGCTGTATCAAAGCAATTGGAGAGTATGTTAGTATTTTTGTTTTTGGAACTACTTATTCAATCACTGACCATATTTAAGGCTGACATAACCAAAGTAATCTCAATAATAACTATTTTCAACTGATTCTGTTACTGTTTTTGTGTAAAATGCCTGAAATAAAAATTAAAAGCTGTTTTAATTGTAGTTGCAGAGAAGAATTAATGATGATGATCGTATAATGTTTGTATGATTGTTTTAGCTTAGTTAATCTTTAGTAAATAGGAACTAATGTGATTAATGAGAGATGTAATTTCTGATTACATTTATTAGTGGGATACCATTGACACATGGTATAATCATTTATTTCATTTTACACCAACACTGTTTTTTTCACATCTAATATATATTACCGATAAAAAGGAAAAATAACCAGTAATTTAGATTCATTTTAAACATTTCTGAGACTAATTTAGAAAAATGTAAAATCACAAAAACAATAGCTTAGTCCCACTACACACAGCTGTTATCTTGTTTGTAGAAAATTGATGCCCAGCCAGGAGGCTTATTTCCCCTGAAAATATGAAGCCTGTTTATGACATTGTAAGTCTTGCAGAAACCTGTGCCCCAAGCATGTGTTAGTCGGTGTACAGTGTCATGTTCAGTCATGCTCAAATGGTGAGTTATACTACCCTGCCTTTCCTGACCCCTGTGACTGGAAAACAGCTTCTCCATCAGGCTCAGTAGCAAGATGCTCCTCTCTGCTCTTTTGCTTTTCAAAAAAAAAATAAAATAAAATAAAATCTTTTCTGTTACCACCCGGTAATTCCTCCCCCTTACATCCCCTCTTTTATTCACTCATTCTGATGTTATGCAACACGTTTTAGCCAAGAAGCTTAAAACAAAACCGCGTTGTTGGTAAGCTTTAATCCAAGTAGCAAGCAACATTTGCTGCTTGCTACACTTTTTTTAATTGATAGTATGATAGAATATTGCACCATGATGTCTTTGATCAATTGGAAAAGGGCCAGAAAGACACATAAACAAAAGCTTTTATATGGTCCATTTCATACACCTATTTCATTTGCCCACTTCATTTGATCCACCCAACATCTTCATTCATCTTCCCCTTTATGGTGAGTGCAGCATGGCAGACTATAATAAATTTGATCCATGTGTCATTCATTTTAATTACAGTAGACTCTGTGGTTGAATTGAAAAATGTTTTAAAGGCAGTACTCTGCTTTAGGATCTTGATGGGATTTAATTAGAGATCTTAATTACAAAACTTTTTTTTTTTATTAACGGTGACAAGAGCGACATTTTCGAGACTAGCCACTTTTAATTACCTGACATACATTTTCCCCTCTCCTTTATACGTGTTCACTGCAGTACTCAGTTTTTAGTCTCAAAATCTCTGAAATGCTTGAATGTTAATGGGAGCATCGGGGCTGTTCGCAAAAGCTGCAGGATTGTCATCTATTATGCTATTAGATCTCTGTAGAAAGCTTACATTGAAGCTGCAGTGGCAGCACATGTATTTTCTAAGTGTCAGGTGTATGGGAAATGTACAATATTCCATACAGAGGAGCAGAAAACTTAATGGCTGATGTGAGAACTACAAATTTGCAGAGAGGGAGCAAGAGGCTGTTTTTGCTCATGTGTTCCAAAAAGTTTTAGTATACAAGTCCTTGAAAGAGCAGTCATACCTCTTCCACTTTTCATAAAAGTAGAAACTTTGATATATTTTATTGGGATTTTATGTGATAGACCAACACGAAGTAATGCATTATTGTTAACTGGAATGGAAAACTACGGTTCTTAGTTATTTTGAACATAAACTTTGTAATTGCAGCAAAACTCTCTTACTCTGTTAACCCTAAATAAAATCCAGTGGACATAAAAACACTTAAAAAGACAATGTGACGTACTGTTTAACAATATTTTAGAAATCAAGTCATGGAAATTTCAAGACAAGCTCAATCAAGACAAGATTGAAATGTAGGTAAACCTGCACAGAGGAGAAAACTGGCTATGAAAACTTCAGATCATGTAAAAGATATAGGTGTTAAATTTGACAATCTGACATAAATCACTACTAGTACATTACTTACTTGGATCGCATTCAAATGATACAAAAAAACATGTTCTCACATCAGAAGAACGGTTTCTCTCTTATACTGCTTCAGAGACTAGTACAGCATGCCATATTGATCAGTGCAATGCTCTGCTTTTTGTTTTTAATAAGCAGGCCCTGCAAACTTCAACTGCAAGCATTGTAATAAGGACCAGAAAAGGGGCTTAAATTCTCTGCATTGGTTACTTGGGAGTTTTAGAATTGATTTTAAAGTGCGTATGTTTCTTTTTAAAAGTTTTGGCAGGTTTAGCCTGACTTATTTAACTGATACTTTTACCTTAGAAGCTTCATCTTACCTGCCGTCCAGAATTCCTATGTCTTTTGAGAAAGGTCTTCAGTTGGCACCTAAAGTTAAAAATCAAACTCTCCACTTCCATCACTTTCTTATTATACCTTCACCTTTGGAGTAGCCTTCCAGGAAACCAGAAGGAAGCTGAGAATGTTTAAAAGTTAAGAAGCAAACTAAAAACGTTTCTCTTTAGGAACAGAACTTTAGCAGTTCTGTTATTTCTATTCATACTTTTATTTTATTTTTTTTAATCAAATTTCTGCCAGGGCTTTGTTATTTACTTTGATCGGCTGCATTTTAATGCGGTGATGGAAAAGGAACAAATTGATTTTGGGTAGCTTTTGTGGTTATCCTGCCTCTATTCAATAGAATAATTATTAGGCAATCGCTCTGCTGTATTTGTAAAAAAAATCATTCAAGTCTTCAGTCAATAAAAGTGTTATTTTTAAGGCTTTAGCCAAAACTTTATATTTTGCAGAAAGAAAGACTACAGATAATTTAGTGAATGTCACTCATGAAGATTATGTGCGCAAACAATTGTGGTTACACAAAATGTAATTTTCAATTTGTAGTTAATTCAATTGAAAATAGATTGAAAAGGACTTACAAAACATTGTATTATCTATTTCTCTATGATTTACAAAATGTCCCAACTTCATTGGAATTGTGGTTGTAAAAAAGTGTAAATATTTTTTTCTAAATTTGTGTGTTTTTTGTCATATTTGTTCCACTCTCTTCGTGGTGGTTTAGCTAAGAACCGCTAATGCTAACGTAAGTGCTTCATTTGTCCCTCTCCAGTTACAATCTAAATCTAATTCTAATTCTAATAATTAATTCTAATTCTAATAATTAATATATTTATAGGCAAACACAGCTTTCCATTTTCAAGAATGACAATTAAATAAGGCACCTCTAAAATAAACTGGTGTTGTTTTTAATATTTTATTGGACAGCTGTGGTTCAGAGGGTAGTTAAATTGTGCACCATTTGCAAGGGAAATACATTTGTGGTTTGTGCTGCAGAAAACAGAATTGGTGGGTTGTGTTCCTGCATAATTAGCAACATCCTACTTGTCAATACAAATAGCTCAGAGTGGAGGTAGTGACACCCCCAATTTACACTTCATCCATTTCTGCTGTGCTCCGCTGCGCGGGCGGACCGCAGCAGTTCAGGAGCACCCTAATTTACACTGCTTGCATCCTTTCTCTGCTCTGCTGCGCTGTGAGAGGTGCTTCAAGACACACGCGTGGAAAATGAGAGCTTGCGTGATAAAGTCAGTGATAAAAAGGAGGAATGGAGGATAAATGAAGAGGTTTTTGAATTTATGCGTTTCTGAATGATGGCCTTCAGTTTTGGCAGAACTCAAAGATCATTTTCGATTTGATTTTAAAAAAGAAAATGGTTTTCTCACTGCTTTGTTGCCGTGTAGAATCTCTTTGCTCTGAGTTCAGCTTAGATGCAAAAGAAAGTAGAAATACTCAAAATGTATTAAGTTCAGAAATGATTGCATTGCTAATAAAAAAACTGTTACTTGAAGATGTTTTTGTGGATGCACACTACTCTTAATTCCAGATAACCAACCCAGATCTGCAAACATTGGGAAATTCTTGCTGATTTTTTTCATATTATTCACAACCTCAACCTTCAAGTAGCAAGCAAGAAATTGCAGAAAAATACTCAAGTCATTTTAATTATTTAACAGTTTTGAGAGATGAAGTGGAGCTGATACAACTCTGATTAAAGTGGAAATGGATTATGATGAAAAGGAAACTACAAGTGAGCTGAAGAAAATTGGCTTTTCAAAAATATTTGAAGTAGAACTACTGATCATTAATTTCAATTAACTGTGCATACTAGGTGTTCACAGCAAAGAGATGCATTTTGTTCGTGATTACAACATTTGCTTTGTTACAGGCTGTTTGCATGCTTACAGTCTACTTTCACTACTACAGCTGACAAAATCTGATGCGATAAGACAACACTTATTGTGTGACAAATTGTAGCAGTCCTATGAAGAGTGTGCATTAATTGACTGATTCAGATTCTAAACAGAGGCTTTACACTTAACCCTGGATGTCCGATTATCTGCCAGACGACCTAAATGACCCTTTGAGGCTCTTTTTTTTATGCCATGTGCAGCTGGGAATTCATTTCAAAATGACAGTAAGTGATGACACTCTTCACGGCACAGCAACAAACGGGCACCTGCAGGCCTTCTTCACCATGTCTGCAATGTGTGTGCACCAGGTTCCTAAGTCCTCCCTGACTCCTAAAAAGCAAAGGTCTTGAAACCTTGTCCACCCAGTCTCCATTTATGCAAACATATTGTCAGCCTTATTCCTGAAGTACATGATAAGCTCCTTAGTCTTAGCTGTCAGTTGCTCCACCTCATCCCTGTACGCAGACTTTGAGCCCTATCATAGTGGTGTCATCATCAAATTTCACAGTGGCATTACTAGTATTGTGGTAGGTCAGAATGCAATTCTGAGTAGATCTAGAGCAGGGGCTATAGACGACTCTAACCCACTGAGTGTGATCACTTTGTAATTCCTTGGTAGGCCTACGTCTGACAGTTAAGTTACCAGTCCTTGGGGCAAGGTAATGTTAAACACGGAGCTAAAGCCAATGAAGAGCAGCCAAGTGTAGTTCCCCCGTTGCTTCAGATAAGACAAGACAACATGGAGAACAGCAGCTAAAGCTCTGTGGACATGTTCACTCTTTAAACAAACTGGTGGGGATCAAACATTGGAGGAATAAATTACATAATGTGGACCGTGACAAGTTTCTCGAAGCACTTCATAACCACAGAGGTCACTGCAAATGGCCCATGTTCATTTAGACTCGTGATGGACTGCTTTTTTGGCCAGACACTATGATGGAAGATTTCAGACAGGGTGGAACAATGGAGAGGAACAGAGGTGGGTTAAAACTCTTGGTTAAAAACTCCAGCCAGGTGGTCTGCACTGCCTTCCAGTACTCGACATCAGAGGTCTAGATGCTTTCCACGGATTGATGGCCTGTAATCTTCCTGGAGTAATTCCAGGAAGATTACTAAAATTGTGTTATTGTGTTTGCTTATTTTGTGTATTATTCAATCTAATTTAAGCCTTAGATGGACTCTAAAGCTTTCTATTGTTGTAAGCACAACTATATTGTGAGTGTGTATCTGTCTACTTTGCAAGCCCCCCGCAACAACTTAATCAGTAGTCAATGCACAATGATGGTTAAAAAAAAAAAAAAATGCTCAAGACATATGATAGGATGCATAGTCCTAAATAAATATGATCTATCTGTGATTTCAAAACCTCTTTGTAGATCAGCAGAGTACAAAAAGAAGAATGCAGAACCAACTCTGATAATGTGGTGAAAAAAGACGTCCCACTTCCAAGACTATAATTTATCTCAAAACTAGGGTGGATCCCTGATGTTTCAATTTGACCCCCTCCATCTTCAAGTCATCTCTGCCCCCAATTAATGAGTCTTTTTTACATGGAAGGATCTTTGCAAATTAGGTCTACTACTTTACTTTGTCTAAAAACGTTCACAAAACTATAGTGTTTTTATCAAAAATGTTATTTAGGCTACTAAAAAAGCATGATGAAAAGGATTTCCGCTTAAGAGAAAGCAATATGCGGCATAATTAATGAACCTGACTTTGTCAAACACAAAACACTTTTCATTTCGCGAGCCACATCCTTCAGTTGGCAACCTGACAGTTAAACTCTGATGGATACAAACGTAATGATGTAGAGCTTCAAATATTAATCACCAAGTAATCTTGCTTCAAAGCTTAATCTGGGATTAAGGTGCTACTGTGTGACAGCTATGCATGACTTTATGCAAAGACAGCTGCTTAGCAGGTGCTTGTAAGGAAGATTTCTACTCGTGAATATGTTTGTTTGGTTTTGTTAATCATAGGGATCTTTCTGACCATTATATGCAATTTAAAAAGTTAGAACAAAAGAAAAACATAATTGTACACATTTCATTTAAAATGTAGCATAACTTAATCTCCTGTCTGAGAGATTCTTACGGTGGATCATCAAATTCCTCTGTAAAATAGGTTATACTCTCCAAACCAAACATCTCTTTTCCTGATATCCAGTTATCACTGGTATGTGCATAATCTTTTTGGTGAAAAACATTCATTTTAAAAACAGCCAGATATTTTTTTTGGGGGAAAATCCTAACTGTGTATGTAAAGCAAATTTGGATTATTTTTTTTTGTTTTAGCAACGATTTAGAGAAAACACAACACAAGTTAAAAGTCTCCTTCGCCTTCAGAGAAGGTTTCATGCATGGTTTCCTCAGTTGTCAATGAATATAACAATTACGTTTCTTGATGTGTGAAAACTATAACCAAGTGAGAACACACAAATCGAGATGCATTGGGAGGTGGATGATTGGGCAGTCGAAATCTTACAGCTAATATTCATAAATGGAAGAGCCCTCTTCTCTTTCGCTAATGTTCTTCACTTGGACATCAGGTTTAATTGTTTACAGCAGTAAGTGCATATTCAGCTTGTTCACCTGCAGGTGACAGAGAGATTATAACAAAGCCTAAATTCTGCGTGTTTATCAGCACCAAAATCTGTAAACAGCAACAGTCAGGACCATTTACAAAGATTGGCTAATGAAGTTCTCAATTAAGGAGAGATTAGTGGAAAGACATTACTAATCAAGGTGTCATTTGATTTTTAACATGGTGGCACACAATTTTTTTGTAGCTTCTTTTTCTTCCAAATGAGCAGGGAGACACAGTGGCATAGGAAACCAATGTTTCCTTCTCTAAGCCTTTGATTTGTTCACACTGCAAGTCAGGTTTCCACGGAAAAATCTAATTTACCAAGTAACTGAAGTGAGACTCATATTTCGTGGCAATGACCCTGTAATCGAACATCAGAATACGGAATGCATAAATCTGAAACTGAAACTGAGCCTAGACCCACTGTACTTTCTGATTAGTTTGAAGAATAATTATCTGATAACTTGGAGGTACCTGTATGGATATTTCATCATCAGGTAGTCTGTTGAACAGACGGTAGACAAAATCTATCTAATTTACTTATACTTAAATTCAGGAAACATGAATTTTTCAGTACTCCACCATGAATTGCAAAAAGTGACAGCAGTTTTATACAGGTTTTCCCACTGCTTACACTTGCATTTCGCCCATTCATTTCTGACATTGGCACACAGCATGAGGGGCTCTCGCCAACCAAGAAGATCAGCAGGGTAGCAGTCAGTTTTCAGAACCCTTTTCTTGATTGAGTGCAAACGAGTAAGAAAATAACACTGAAGGGCAATTCAAATCAGCGACACCAAACACATGTCAGAATATGTGCCACTGATATTTTCTAACAAATAAACCTTAGCCAGCCACAAATGGTCTCTGCCATGATCCTTGGCATGGCGGCCAGCTATTTTTGTCTGAGCCAACAATTCAGAAGTATTACACTTTTGATAAGACTATACAAAGCAGAAATCAGGCACACTTCGAGCAGTTTAGAAGCAGTTAATCATTTAATGTGGGTTCAATAACTGATCCCAACTCCCAAAGTGCACTGCTCTACATAAGTTGAAACTTTGTAGCTGGTGTTGTATTAGGAACACATATTCTTGCTAGAACTTATTGATCTTTAAAATATTTAACCTGCGGTGATATCCACTGTTTAATATAGGAAATATAGAGAGGATGCCTCAAGAGAAAGCATAAAATCGAGGGGGAGTTCTACATGTACACATTTTCCTGAGACATCGGCACATGAAGTTGTACTTGAGGTTTGACGTCTGATTTATCTCCCACTTATTTGAAGGCACCAAAATTCTATGGAGAACAATGATGCAATTTTCTTTTTACACGTGTTTCAGTACAGACATAAAACTGAAAATAAATTATTACGTCTTTGCAACCACAACAGTAGACCCGTTTTGTTTGTTCCCATGAGTCTCAACTTGCCCTGATAATGTTACTAATAAACATTAAGTGGTTAAAAAAAGACAGAAGACATGAAACACACTATCAAGACACAAACTGCAGTTGTTTTGAGAGAATATTTGCCATGCTCATTATGTGACTCAAGTGTATTTCATGGGATAATAATGGCAATAGTTTTTTGTTTGAAATTCTGCCCATAATTTGGATTTGTTTTTTTCTTCAGACAGAGAAGTTAGTCTGGTGGACAAAAAGAAAAACTGAAAGACAATCAGACGTGGCAAGGTTGGCAATAGCACCCTTGATGCCACCCTATTGTCTTATTCAAGTAGAGAATAATAAAGGTACTGTCTTGTTAAAGATGTGGGTTTTGTGAAGTACCTGTCAGAACTGCTCAGTGGTAATAAAAGAAAGGACATGATCAGCAGCAAAACTCCTGCAGTCTGCAGGGCTTTAAACACTGCTTAATAGGGACTAAGGGGCTCAGTATATGGCAGGAAGATTACACAATCACTAGCAGCCTTAGCCATTGATAAAAGACAGAATGGATGCGTTCTTTCAGGTTGTTTCTACCGGATTAGACCAAACCATGTTTTGTGTTTTGGAATAAACCTGGTTTATTCTCTGCGAACCAGAGAGATCTGCTATTTGTGCTAACACGCAACTAAACAAGGGCTTTTAATGAAAGTTAGCAGTTGGTGAGAGTGTGTTCTTTGGTGCATATTAAGTTCTCTGTTTGAAGTTTTTTTTCTTTTCTTATCTGGGTTAAACTACAGTTGTGATCTGTGTTAAATTTGTAGAGTCTTTCCCCCCCAATAGATCCTGCTATGTTATGTTCTCCCTTTTCTATTTCCCCGTTTATGTGAGTTGCCCGACTGCCTCGCGCCTCGATTTGATTTGCTCTAATGTTCTCTGACTTGCTTCCAATGCTTTTGGTTCATTATTTAGGGATTGACAAGTATATTTAACTTCACACCTGCCTCCATCAAGCTTGAGGCTTTTTTGAGTTTCTTTCAATGCTCAAAAAGCAAACCATTTAAAATTCTCCTTTGTTTTTCGTATGTTTAAAATAGAGACGTTTTGTAGACTAAAATATATGGACTGGACATTATATTTCTTAAGTTAAATCCAAAATGATGACTAAACTGTTGATGCTTTTGCCTTCATTTTTTTTTAAATTAGAGCTTTCTTTAAATTCTAGAATTTCACAGGTTGTACTGTGTTATGACTGTCTGGATTGTATGTGATAAAGCAAGACATTTTGCATTATAATTACTAGTATTTTTAAATTTATAGTTAGTTGATGTCCAGTGCCCACAAAAAGTGGAATACTTTCATTTCCAGTGATGGTAAACTAGAAGTGCTGCCTCTCAGAGTCCATCAGCTTGCAGCCTGCTCCTGATTCAGCTTGCACCAAAATGTAATGGCGAATGCAGGCCGAGTGCTCTTCTGCTCATCAGTCATGGCCTCGAGAAGCCTCATCCTGTCATCTTATTTGTGTGAAATGTTGTCAGGATTTACATATGAATTACATAGGCTATTTATTTTTTTATTTCACAATGACCTTTGACAAGCAATATAGAAATGAGCTCTAAGACATTTCAGCATAAATCCAGCAAATGGAATAGAGAGTGCTTTAGATTAAACTCTTTACCTTCATTCTTTTGTTTTTATAATGGTTCCATGACATTTGTTTGTTTGTTTGTTTGTTTTTTTGGTTTCCAGACAAAACTTCTCATGCATTAATTCCTCTTAAACAACACCAATGTTTTTCAATGAAAATCACAAAGGGAGGGTATTTCCACAGATTAAAGCTCTTTTCACAGTTCAATAGCCTCAATTTGCAAATATAAACTGGTTGGCATCCTGAAAACACCTAAAAATGTTTGTCCTTTCAGGCAAAAAGGAAGCTTGGTTAATTGAAAAAGCTAAAACACACAGAAAGCCTCCACAGGGGACTTTAAAAATACGACTAGATTGTCTATTAATTTTATAGAATATATGAGATGCACACAAGCTCCAGGATGTATTTTCCATTGGAGGCAAGACACGTGGTAAAATGAATTATGATGTCCTTACTTAACCTTGAGGTCTAACTTTTGTGCAGAATAAATCTCCATAAATATGTTTCCATGCTTCTCCATCTTTGATGAATACTTATATAATTAGTTTTTGCCATGGTCAAATAACCTTGATTTTACATCTATTTAAAGATTTTAGAACCTATAATATCAAATCTTTACAAAATATAACATTTTTAGCAAAGGATTCATTATTTATGGGCATAGATGAGCAGAAGTCTAATACATTTTTTTTTTTTTACCATTAGTGTGGGAACTTTAATACTTTTCATTAAAATAGTTTAAAGCCCATTAAAATACCTTTGTATAATCTTATACTAAAACATTGTTGTTCTGGTTTTGTAATCACTCAACATTCATAGAAGAGTATGCCAAAACATACACACTGAATGTGAAACTTGTTCACAGATGTATGGTTAAATCGAAGAATTGCCTCAAGTCTTTAAACCGTGAAGGAAACGGTTTAGGTCTAATTCTGATTCTAATGCCAAACTTCAATAAAAGGGCGACTTATGGGAGAGGGGAACTTCAGCCATCAGAACCACTTCAACTTATCCACTTTCACATCATCAGAACAGCTTCCAAGGAGAAAATAGAACAACTGAACTTTAGGTTTAGCTTTGGGTCTTTTACCTTTCACAGAAGCTGCAGAACTTTGGCAGGCAAGTGAACCTGAAATCAGCTTTCTGTCCTCACTTTTAGCTGAAGTTGGCATTCACAGCTGTCTGAATTAGCTGTTAGGTAAGGAGGAGGCAACCGGTTGATCTGACTTGCCAAGGGTTTTGATGTTTAGATGGATCACTCTTTGGATCAGATCAGGACAGGTTATTGGTGTGACAAATGAAAGAAACAGAAAAACCTACTTGTTTAAGCAGGTTGCGAAGGAACATAGTAGAATGCAGAAACAGATTTTCAGGGACTTTTCATAAGATTGGACTAATGGGAGGTGCTAAAGTGTTTTGCAATAAAATTTTAATTAGGTTTGATTCATCAAGTCAGTCCAAAGTTCAAAAGTGTGTTACTAATTCAGAAATTGCTTCTGACAGTTGATAACAAGCTGTAGACTACAATTCTGGTTTCTGGTAAGGGTCTGAAAACTCTTCACATAATTTGAAATGGAATTATTATTGTTATTATTTTTTTTGAAAGACCTTTATATAATTAAGTATACAACTCACATTAAATGGAAAACAGCATATTCACATTCAGTGCATAATGCAGTCTTCATTATTTCATGTTATGAATCACTGGTTTATTTAAAAAATGTCATAATCAAGATAAATAAGACTTTTTAATTGGAAAAAATATAGATTTTTTACAAGCACTGAGAAATAAAAAAAATGAGCATAACAACAAACAAAACATCCTTAGATCATCCTACCACCTGCAAGGATAAGAAGCTTGTTTTGACTTTGCTCTGAGGTTTGTAAATGCCTTTTGAGATGGCTTAAAAAAAACATTGTCAAAGTAAGTTAGGTTCATGTCCACGGACTGCACGCCTTCGTTATTTCCTTTTCCCCCTAGCATATCTGAGCAATTTTGAGTACAAAACATATTGTGTCTGCCTTATTGATAAAAAAATACATGAAAGACTATGATGATTGTGTGTATCTAAAGGACTAAACAAACCACATTTATGGCACAAAGCTATGCTTTAGTGCTGGTAAAGATTATATGGTTAGTCTTAAACATGACATTTTTTTTATTTTTTATTGTGAGTCTCTGCGTGGGGAGATCCGTCTCTTTAGAAAGCGCTACAGCTTGGACAGGACACACACTGTACTTTTAATTTAATCCCCCTACTTTCTGCTCATTTTCATACAGTTCAGGTCCCAGAGGGCTCTTGTCTACTTTAGCATTTATTTGGTTTGAAGATAAATCCATCTCAAACAGATTGCCATTTTGTCTCAGCAACAAGAAATATGTGTATGCATGTTAAAAATGGAAAATGTGATCTCCTCAGGGCTGCCATGTTCAGAGGAAACGATTTTGGATGCAAGTTTAAAAAGGCTTACTTTTCTCCTCTTTTACCAGTTCTGGAGTGCTTGTATAACACAGATGGATTTCAGATGGTGTATTGCTGTATATAAATACTGAGGTACGTTGAAGACTGGTGTGTTGAAAAGAATGAGTTAAAACCGCCTCATCGTAGGCCATATATTAATATTAACTACGGCTAGAGGAGCTGCTGAAAAACCATGAGTAAAGGATGTTTTGTTGGTTGTGGGATTTGAACTACTAGGAAAACAATATTCGTAATTAAGTCCAAGATGATTGTTTTTCATATCATGCCCACATAATCATACCCATGGCACAAAAAGAAAACAAAAAACATTTTCAAGCAGTTTTTCATAGACGCAAACAAACTCAAGGAAAAAGAAAACTTAATGTATTCTTCATCACTACTGCGGAATACATAATCATATGATGATTTAGCAAGGTACCATTTTTTTTTTTACTTGCATATAAAAAAATAAGGCCAACCACACTCAGCACAGACATGCAGCCTGATTGAGATGTTAAGACTGGCTTTATTCTGGGTACGAGTGATCTTGGGACAAGTGTATAGGGCATCTGAAAAGTATTCGCAATGCTTCACGTTTTCCAAATTTTTATGCTTCAGACTTATTCGAAATTGTGTTAAAGTAATCTCTTTAAATGAACACAGTGGACTCCATCAGTGGTAAATGGCTCATCTGCACAGGTCCGTTGTTCCAGCATTCACCCTCACAGTATTTAAACTCTTCTCCTACTCACATTCCTGGCTGGATCTTCCTGTTAATCCCATTTGTTCCTTGTTGCCCTCTGGTTGTGCTCCTCATGTTCCTGGTTCCTGTTTTGTTCCTGCTCCGTGTTCATTTGGCTATTTGTAAGTTTTGTTTCATCATATTTATTTTTCATTAAACCTCCACCATCCATTTGACATTTCTGCCTCTCTTTGCCTATTGATCCACTTCAACCTCCACACAACATGACAGAAAAAGTAGATTACAAAACATAAAAGTGGGACTTAAAAGTTGGATTAAAAATGTTTCCAGGAAAGTGCAGTATTTTTTTTTCTAAAATCAAAATCTTTTTCTTATTGCACTTTGCACAATGAAAATATTACTTTCTTGCATAGACTTATGATGACCCAAGTGAGACAATAAACAGCCGCTGGGCCGAAAGATTTCATGGTTATCATTAGATTTTGTGTTATAGTATACTTTAATGGTGATGTGTGTGCATACACAATTATTTCTGTAAATTATATTGGCCAACTGAAGATAAAATTATCACACTAGCAATATAAATGTGTGTACATTTATCTGCTTAAAAAGGAGACACAAACATTTGTCTGATTTAACCTTAGACAGTGAGAAAGTATGTGTGTGTGTGTTTTTATTGGCGTATGTAGATATGTGTTTTCACCTAAAGATAGAGGAACAGACTAAATTTGCTATCTCTATCTACATGCTAACCTCCATAAATAATACAAGCTTTTATCTGAGCAACAATAGACAGATGTTTTGTACTTGAGTTCAAAATTGTAAGAAAAAAAAACTTATCTATTACATATTTTGAAGTTTGAGTGGCAATTATGTATTTTAGTCCAGTGGAGATATAATTGTCTCTCTTTCTGTTTGAGGGGCAATGAAGAGAGGAGCAGCATTATTTCATCATAAAAACACAAAGTCAAGAGGCAGAAAACCACTTTGAAATGTAAAATTCAACAACAAAGAGAACAAAGATGATAACAAGAAAGATTATTTGAATACAAAATATGCAAATGATTCAAGTGCAAGTCACACAAAGACAATCACTTTGTCAACTCCATGCAATAATGTGAAGCAGTTCTCACAGAAAGAATCAGCTGTGTTCAAAATAATAGCAGTCCAACCTCACAAATTCTTACTGTTTTTCTGCATCACAAATAACTTATTTGTCGTCATAGTAGAGTAAAACATAATTAGCCTTGGCAAGCTTTCTGAATATCCGACTAATTTTAATGATCAATTTGAAGGATAATGTTCAAAACAATAGCAGTGCAGATTGCAA
>NW_015113534.1:89744-95149 GCF_001443285.1 Poecilia latipinna | reverse complement strand
CTGCACAGGTCCGTTGTTCCAGCATTCACCCTCACAGTATTTAAACTCTTCTCCTACTCACATTCCTGGCTGGATCTTCCTGTTAATCCCATTTGTTCCTTGTTGCCCTCTGGTTGTGCTCCTCATGTTCCTGGTTCCTGTTTTGTTCCTGCTCCGTGTTCATTTGGCTATTTGTAAGTTTTGTTTCATCATATTTATTTTTCATTAAACCTCCACCATCCATTTGACATTTCTGCCTCTCTTTGCCTATTGATCCACTTCAACCTCCACACAACATGACAGAAAAAGTAGATTACAAAACATAAAAGTGGGACTTAAAAGTTGGATTAAAAATGTTTCCAGGAAAGTGCAGTATTTTTTTTTCTAAAATCAAAATCTTTTTCTTATTGCACTTTGCACAATGAAAATATTACTTTCTTGCATAGACTTATGATGACCCAAGTGAGACAATAAACAGCCGCTGGGCCGAAAGATTTCATGGTTATCATTAGATTTTGTGTTATAGTATACTTTAATGGTGATGTGTGTGCATACACAATTATTTCTGTAAATTATATTGGCCAACTGAAGATAAAATTATCACACTAGCAATATAAATGTGTGTACATTTATCTGCTTAAAAAGGAGACACAAACATTTGTCTGATTTAACCTTAGACAGTGAGAAAGTATGTGTGTGTGTGTTTTTATTGGCGTATGTAGATATGTGTTTTCACCTAAAGATAGAGGAACAGACTAAATTTGCTATCTCTATCTACATGCTAACCTCCATAAATAATACAAGCTTTTATCTGAGCAACAATAGACAGATGTTTTGTACTTGAGTTCAAAATTGTAAGAAAAAAAAACTTATCTATTACATATTTTGAAGTTTGAGTGGCAATTATGTATTTTAGTCCAGTGGAGATATAATTGTCTCTCTTTCTGTTTGAGGGGCAATGAAGAGAGGAGCAGCATTATTTCATCATAAAAACACAAAGTCAAGAGGCAGAAAACCACTTTGAAATGTAAAATTCAACAACAAAGAGAACAAAGATGATAACAAGAAAGATTATTTGAATACAAAATATGCAAATGATTCAAGTGCAAGTCACACAAAGACAATCACTTTGTCAACTCCATGCAATAATGTGAAGCAGTTCTCACAGAAAGAATCAGCTGTGTTCAAAATAATAGCAGTCCAACCTCACAAATTCTTACTGTTTTTCTGCATCACAAATAACTTATTTGTCGTCATAGTAGAGTAAAACATAATTAGCCTTGGCAAGCTTTCTGAATATCCGACTAATTTTAATGATCAATTTGAAGGATAATGTTCAAAACAATAGCAGTGCAGATTGCAATAAAGGAGGCCACTCATTCTGTGAAAACACTGTTGTCACACAAGTGACAAGTATTTAGGGGCAAAGGCATCAGATGTTGTTTATACTAATTGTAGTTCATTCTCCCTGAAATTTTGACTAAAACATAGTTTTGAACAATGTTTAGAATGACTCATTTTAGTCAGTTAGCTTTAAATAAGCACTGATTGGAGAAGATAAAACATATGAAGATCAGAAAATATTCTCAAAGGCATTCAAATCAAAACCAAAGTCAGAAATATGTTGGGGGGGAAATATAAGAATAAATGATCAGGCAAATTCCCAAATCTTAATTTGTGCCAAAATGTATGCAGTGAAAACCAAATATGGTGGACAATTGATAGGATTAGTGGAATATTTAATTTTGCTAGACTAGTGAACCTATTCAACACAGATGATGGGCAGTTTTCAGAAACAGGAGATGATAAATATTATGTACAGATGCACAGGGAAGCCAAATATAGAAACATTTTTTAGTCTACACCAGTGTTTTTCAACCCTGGTCCTCAAGGCACACTGTCCTACATGTTTTAGGTATTTCCTAATACCTAAATCAACACATGATTTCAATTGATGGCTGATTAACAAGCTTTTTTCTGAAGTGCAATCATTTAAATGGGGTGTGTTAAAGCAGGGAAACATCTAAAACATGCAGGGCAGTGTGCCTTGAGGACCAGGGTTGGGAAACACTGGTCTACACCGTGATCTATGCAAAATGTAGACCTTAATGTTGCTTTGAACAGGCTAATATTCAATGTTCTTCAATTTCTGTTGATTAAACAATCTTCCCGGCAGTTTTTTGATGTAATGCTTTTGAATAGAATGTATAGAGTTCTTATCAGAATGCGCATATGGAAATAAAACCCTTTATAAAGACTTTAAGCTTTTCTGACATTTACATGCACACTGTTTCTCTTGAACACAGCTGTATGTGTGTAGTGAGTTTATGTGACAGACTTTGACATTTTCCAGACCCACACCTGCAGAAAAACAGAGGTCACTGTGCTTTACAGCTCAGCTCACTGATTGCATCACAATGAATTTCCTTGAGTTGTGTTAACCACCGATATTAAAGTTCTGTTGTCAATGAGGCACGTCCCTGACCAAGTCTATTAGGCTTTTTACGTCAGTCTTGTCACTGTTGCAACACACATTGTGTTTCCTGTGTGCTATGTCCTTTACATTTAAGAGTCTCTCTCCTTGATATTTTTCCTTTGCGATATAAGAGTGGAATTTAGGTCCAGAAACCTTCCATGTCTCTTGTAACAAAGGAAATCCTGCGTTTTACTGAGCATGTGGTGATGTTCAAGGACACAAACAACTTTCTCTCCACAGTAATTCTGAGCAGGGTTGCAAATAGTCCTGGGGTAGTAGAGAGAGGCAAATGTTGATGAATTTTGTATAAGACGTGAGCTGGTGCTTGGAGCTTTGGCCACTTCAACACTCATGGCTCTGCTTGGCACGTGCACTAGTGGCTATTGGCTGCAATTCCTTCCTTGTTGTTCATTGAGACTTGCCATAGGAATGCAGGGAGGGTAGTGCATCGCATTGTGAAGTATGCATCCCTACAGTATATCAGCTTGATAAAAGAAAAGATCCCCAGCTTAACAAATCCTTAATCGTCTGCGCAAAAAAGAGCTCAGCAAGTATATAAAAATTGTGGTAGCCACCATTATTTAACAAAAACATATTGTTTTAGAAAAATATGAATTTATATCATTGTTCATAAAATATTTGAAAGGTATTACAGTAGGTTACTGTGTTCGCAGGTGGAGATGGAAGGAAGTGACAAGGCAGAGGAGGCGATGGAGAGATAAAGGAAGCAGAGCCATGTGAGAGTCTGCATTGAAAAACAAGAGAGGGAATGAAGACAGAAGTTTAGGTAAAAGTGGAAAACGCAACAAAAAAAACAAAAAAAAATAAGGCAAATTAATACCACAAAAAACACTGATGCAAAAGTGCAAAATCTGTTGATTTTCTGAGATTAGTAGACAGAGGCATGCAGATTATTATGCTTAAATTGAGTTTCAGTGGTGGTTGTTTGAATTTAGCAGATCATAATTCCAATTATAAAAGTACTCGCTTTTAAAATGATGCTCTAAACTCATTAAATTTGTAGCACCTGCCTTCTGGATAAGTCTCTTCACATTCCTGTTTTGGGAGGTTTTAATAAGAATCAAGAGGAACAGGAAAACAGAGAGTGATTGATTGAACCTCTACTGCTTGCTTGCACGAGCCAGAAAAAAAAAAAAAAAAAAAACAGATACAACACCGGCTAGAGAGCTGCTGGTGCCAAAGTGAAATGAGCTGTTTATTCAGGTTGCCGAAAAATAACCCAAAACTAAATTAAAAATGTGCCCTGCTAAATTAGATGCCCTGCTTTTCCAGCAGGAGTTACGGGAGCAAGAAGTGATTGGACCATGCAGCAACTCAGGGGTAAATAGAGAGCAGCTCTGTCGATCAGTTCAGTAGTCAGTGACGATGGTGAAAACTGAGGAGTGAAAGCGTGCTTTTGATTCGTCCTGAACAGATGGAAAATTACAGGGTCAGCAGTCGGCACAACGGCAGCCCATTTTCTGAAGCAGACGATTAATGTCCAATTCAACATAGAACGATGTTGCAGGGCAATGTGTGGATGATGTGAAGCAAGGCAGAGAGCAAAGGTGAGAAAGTCGGGTGGTGGAAGGAATTTAAAGCTATGAAAAAAATCAACTTAAATTGCTTCCATGCAGCTGTGTAAAAGAAAAAAAAAAGTGGGTCATCTGTCTTCCACTGTGACTAGTGAAAAAAGGGTTTTTGTACATTGACAGACTTAATAAACTGGAAAATTTAAACTGAGTTAATTGTTTTTCAAGCTGACAATCTGATTAACCATTAGTTAAACTGCTAATTAGTATTACTGAATAATTTGCAAGCCCACCCTTCCTCCTGGTGAAAAAAGTGAAATGTATTACCTGAGCAGGAGTTTGAAGGGGAGAGAATTACTTCACCTGCAACGAAAGCTTGAAAGCAAAAACCAATCAAGGCTTTAAAAAGGATGTTTAATTTTCTTTCAATTCCATTACTGAAAGAGAAAATGAAACTGACTCATTTTCTGTGCGTGTTTTGATACTAAGTACTTTGAAATTAAATGCCTTTATTTTCATATGTATTTGGACAGGAAGGGCACCAGCACCACAGGGTCTCTCTGTGTCCCCCAGTGTGACCAAACTCAGTGCTTTTTGGGTCCGTTTAGCATGCTTCTCACCAACTCCATACCAAATCCTCTTTTTTTTTCTTTTTTTTTTTTATAAACCCCCTGCAATCTCTTGCTCTAGGCATTATTCCTGATCACAGAACTCTGACTTAAACTAAAGTTACCATTTAAAATGGTAAAACCTAAAGCAAGTATAACAAATTGACCATTGTATTATACTTTGAATATTGTCTTACTAAATGACTGTCTGTTGCGAGACCGTCTGTTTCTGTTCTCCCACTATTACTGGGTTTCATCCAAAGTTAACTTTTCAGCCTAAGAAAAGCTTTGATATTTTCACTTAACGCCAACAAAGTGTAGCTTTTATCAGCTGAGGAACATAGAAAATGTTTTAAAATCATAATCCATCACTTTGTAGCCTTGATTGATGATTGTGCAGCTACTGTATGCATCAGTCAGGTGATAGATGGATGTAGAGTAAATCATGAGTCCTTAGGATGTCTTAGTGAACAGACTGTGTCAGTAAACCTTTGAGTTGAGCAATATTCAGTTGAAACTTAATTATATTTGACTTTGCAGTTATGGAATTCCAGGTAGTACCTGTTTTACTCAAGAAGATAGAAATAATGTTCACAATTAGAATATAAAAATTCTAAATAAATAAAACAAACAAAAAAATAAAAAATCCTGAGCATGGATTGAAATCTTTAGTTAAAGAATTTCCAAAAAAAACAACATTTGTAGTTTGTGCTTTATGTGGCACTGTCTGATCTGTCCTCTCAGTAATTACCTGTTTATCTTACATGTCGAGTTTAATCAAGCTGGAGTTTGGAAAAAAGACAGATGGGG
>NW_015113534.1:79778-86514 GCF_001443285.1 Poecilia latipinna | reverse complement strand
TTTATTTTCTAAGTTGGTTTCTAAGGGAGGTGATAATGGAAAAAAAGAAGAAGGGGGGGGGGGGGGGAAGCATAAATAGCCTCTATTGTTGCTGCAATTCCTAGCACACATAGTAGCGGACATGCACAAGGTGGGTTTCCACACTAGCATTTTTAATCACTTCCAGATATGTCATCTTTATTCTTACACCACAAGCCAACCTTGGGCATAAACACACTAAGCAAAATCCCAATTCGCTTTTGACTTTTTGACTCCTCTGTGGGATTAAAAAATCCAGCTGATGTACAACCACCGGCAGTTTTGTTTGGGCACAACTGACAGCAGGGTGCCACTCTATTATGGGAGACAACGGTGTTTTTAAAAGATAATTACCAAATACATTACTCTGCTTTTAATACAAAGCTTTCTCAGAATTTTCAAAAATTGTAGCATGAGCATTGCTCTTGCTCTTTAAACAGTGATGGATTGAATGTACCCGCGAGTTAGCAACCTCTATTGTGTTGGAAACTGGATAATACTTTCAGGTGCCCTTAACATTAATCTGTTATTTAAATGTTATTTAAAGTGTTACCAGCCTCTCTTCAGAAAAACTAACCCAAAAATGCTATTTTCTGTACGAAAGTTTTACAAGGTACAAGGTCCCCTATGACGGTGATAAAGAAATTGTTACCAAACAGATTCGCAGCCCTGGAACTCTCAAGGACCTAGTGTTAGATGGAATCTCAGTAAGTCAAGCCTGTAACTATGGAAAAAAAAAATACTGCATCAGACATTTCAAACACCTCAGGCTAACCTGGAGCAATCTGCAGTGTTGATTTCAGCCTATAATGCTGCTCCACACTGAGCCAAACAAGACAGAAACCGTGAAAGAAATTCAAATGAGCTGGAGCAGAGCAATGTTTGCATGTTATTAATTTTCTAAAAATTAACTTTGAGTAGAAGGTGACTTGAATACAACTGTGTACTAGAGTGAGGCCTCCTATTGAATTGGGAAGGTTTTTGTACCTATTGAAAAATATACAGTTAAACCAATAAAATGGAAAAAAAACCTATTTTTTTAAAAATGGTACAACTCTTTTATCTGCATTCTCATTTATTTGCCATGCAAACTGCTTAAATGTTAATGCATCCTAATTTTTTATTTTTATTTTATTTTTTTACATTTATTACAATCTTAAATTTATCTTATTGGACCAAAACAAGGTACACAAGCCACAGAAAAAGAAGGTGCTTAAGTTTGATAAAAAAAAAAAAAAAATACCTTGAGCACATTATCTCCAATGTGGTGTTGTGGGGCTAGAGATGCATGATTTGGAAATCCTCGTAACTTCCTTGGCAACCATTTTGGGTTGCCTAAATGCTTGCGCTCATGAAATGCTGCCTTTTCCTTGCAGTCTCCTCTTTGGAACTGCAGTCTCCAAGCCGAGCTTCTGCCTCACAGAGCAACCCGACTCCGTTACTCCCCCACTGAGCTCCACTAGCAGCAGCAGCAATTAACAAGCACCTGCTTTAACCATGCATCTGCTAAGCTTATCACACAAGCTACGTTTGGAAACGGTGTTAAATTACAAACTCAGTTTTCTTTTAAGTCATGTTTGACATGCAGACCTTTTTTTTTTTTAAAGCTGAAGGTAACATAGTTACTTGATTGTTATATAAGATGGCACTATGGATTTTTTTTTTTTTACTCTTTGATTTTAATATTTGATAACCTGAAACATCTGTGATAGACAGATAACCGATCTGCTTTTCTGACCACTGATCATTGGAGCCTCTGTTAGCCTACAGTAATAGCCAAAGATAGCAAAAATAAAAAGTAAAAAACCAAAGAAATCTGGAAGAGGGACAATTACCTTTTGATATGACTGTATATGAAGTGCCTATGAATCGGGATGAGAGCTGGCAAGGTCTTCAGGATGTTGATGACTGCTGACTGGCTGGATAGATCCTCTGTGCTTTCAGAACAAGGTTTTCACATTTCTTCATATTGCTCACAATAATGCATATTTTATGGACTGGATTTCAAACACCAATCAATGGATTTCATAAACATGAATAAAATCCAAGTTGAAAGAAGTTCAATTTTAATTGCTACCTATAAAGAGGAGAAAAAAAAAATCAAAACCCTTGTGGAAAAAGACAATAAATAAATAATTTTAAGAATATCTTTATCTCTCTGTTGCCAGGGGCATGCTTATGGCAAAGCTTGACACATGTTTATTGTCTGATAAATTGTTCACTTAAACCAACAGAGTAGAATACACAAAAAACTATCCATACCGGCTACGTAGATCGCAAAAGCAATACGTACGCAATTTGGAAAATGAGGAGGCTTTTCTAAAAAACAAAACAAAAACAAAAAAACAGGAAAAGATGAAAATCTGTGTTTCACTTTAGCTTTTACACTGTGAAACATTGAGTGTGTGTATACATGTGAAGAAACACTAGCAGGCTGTGTTATGTTCCCCATCTCTATGGAAAGGCATGCTCAAATGCTCTCTGATTAACATAATACACTAAAGCACCGATGAGAAGCAGGTACGCTTCCAGTCTTCTTTGTTTGTCTGTGTGCCAGAAAGATTATGCAAAAACTCCCAGCCTGGGTTTCATCAAGCCTGGCAAAGGCAGCACAGGAAGAGGAAGAACATTTTTAATTTTTTCAGAGGATCTGGTTAACTGCCTTTTAAATTTTAAGTCATGGGAAAGTATTCATGAGTAGGTGGTGCATTTTAAAAATCCAAGCCTGATACGGCTTTGTTGTCAGTAAATGGCTTATAAAATGTTCAGGTAAGATTTGCCTTGCAGTCACACACTTAGAAATGTTTTTTTTCCCAAGAGAATAAGTTTCTGATCAATAATATGTTCAAACCGGCTATCGACTGAAGAACATTTCTGAGATTTGTATCAGTCCATTGTTAAATCCAATTCAAAATCAGTATCAGTGAAAGTCATTATAAAGTCTTAAAGATTTGTTTGTAATTAGACAAAAACAAAAGAATCTTTAAGAAAATTCCAACTCTGTTGTAAGACTTGGAAAGCGATTTTCACTGAAACCCTCCATTGAGTCTGACTTAACCGCAGCTATTTTGAAAAGAAAAAAAAATAGGAAATCATCTGAAACTTTTAATGGGTGTAGGTGTGAAAGACAAACATCGAGACATTTTCAGGGAAATGTTCACAGCATTGATGTAATGGGGTCATGGTAGCACAGTCTCATTAAAATAGATGACAGGTTGTGTGACAACATGTGGTAAAAGTTCAGGTTGTATCAATACTTTTACAAGACGCTGTATTTTAAAAAGGCATACAGTGTGTAGTACATGCCAATTTTGCATCCCGTACCTTACATGCATTAGTAGCTGAAGGTAAAGGACATGGGGGAAGGATACCACTAATGGCATTTGTGGACTTGATTTGCAGCTCATTTTATCAGAAGTGACAAAGACAAATTACATTTTTTCGCTTCTCGTTCTTAGCTTTCAATCTTTGTCCCTATCTCACCTTTGATTAAAAAGCTGTTTGTGGCCAAAAGATGCATATCTTTAACAGGTTATATCGACTTCTATGGTCAAATAAATGCAGTTCTGTGACATTTGAATCTCAAACGAGCAAAACTTTAAGCTAGTCTCCTAACCAAAACTCAATTTATCCAGGTCTTGATTGTTACATGCAATAATATCTTGAGTCAATTTGTTCTTGATAAATCTGTGCCCTGCTTTCAGCTCCCCATATAAAATGAGTTTATCTTTGCTAAATAGCAGGTAGCAAACCCATGCCGCTCCACCTCAGCAGTAACACTGAAAGTCTTTTTCACTTGTGAGCTCTGGCAGAAATACAGGATATAGCAATAAGCAATTGACAAGTTTGAAAATTAGTTTTGCCTGTTCATGTAATTGGCTCTCCTATGAGGAAGGACTTAACGTTTTGGGGCTTAAGGGTTGATTAAATAACTCAGAAAGGAGAAAAGTAACCCATTTTATTTACTCCTTGGCTGGAGAACAAAGCCATCTGATTGGCTAACTGATTCAGAGCAGGCAGTGAAACTGGATTTTCACGCAGTGCCTGAAGGGTGCGCTAAATCTTAAATAAACACAATTTAACCAGTAACAAACAGAGGAACAATCAATTTGATATCAATCTGATGATACATTCCAAGCAGTTCTGTGACCAAAGGAGTGAGAGAAAAAGACATTGAAATCCAGTGCAACATTTTCTCAGTAATATTCTTTTTTTTGTCTCCAGAAAGTCATTACACAGCCTTATGTTTTGTTTTAAAAAATCACCCTCCACATAACTTGCCAAGTCTTTAGGGACTGTTACCACACTGTCTTCAGGGAGCTTTGTTGTCCCAAAAACTGAATGTGTTTTATTGTTTGTCATTCTGCTGAACAAACACAACCATTCATGTTTCATTTTACAAAAAGCTTATTGTATCTTCTTATACACTGGTGACAGCTCATCAATTTTGCTTTGTACTCCTGCTGTGATATACTGTTAATGGATGCTTTAGCAAGACTCCACCAAACTCTTACTTTTCGTTCATCACATAGGTAGTTCAAACTTTGGTACCATGCTGTATTTTTTTCGGAAGATGTCTTAGAGTAGAGGAAATAGTTTAACAAGTCTCTGGTTGTATGTTATATGTATAATTTGTCCCAGGTAACTACAGAAAATATCAATTTACACTAAGATGTTAATTTTTGCATAAGTCTTTTAAAGAAAAACTAGTTGTTTAAGGTGATACAGCAGGGGTGGCCAAGACCAGTCCTCGAGAGCCACCATCCTGCAAGTTTCAGATGCATCCCTGCTTCAACACACCTGAATCAAATGACTGGCTCGTTATCAGGCCTCTGTAGAGCTGATCCCGGTCTGTTGGAGTAAGGATACTTCTAAAACTTGCAGGGTGGTGGCTCTCGAGGACTGGACTTGGCCACCCCTGTGATACAGGAATGCTGAGGGTTTCAAAACAACAACAACAAAATAGACAAGAAAAGGGCTCCAGGTTAAGGCTATTAGCTCATACAAGACATCTTTGTTTGTAGTTTGACACAGAAACATGTAGAAGATGGTGCTCTAGTCAGATAAAACCAGAGTTGATGTTCTGAGCTACATGCAAAACTATGTGTGGGAGAAAAGAAGTAGCATTCTGCTTTACAAAAAAACTATACAAAAAAAACCCACTGCGAAGCAAATTTTCATTTTTTATGCAAATAGACAAAAGTATGTTTAGATTAAAACCGGAAGTGAGTAGGGCTGCACAGTGATACAGCTGGTAGTACTGTTGCCTGGCAATAAGAAGGTCCTAGCCTCGAATCCCAGCCTGGGTCTTTCTGCATGGAGTACACCAGCTTCCGCCTACAGTCCAAAAACCTGACTGTTAGGTTAATTGGTCTCTAAATTGTGGTTAGTGTGCTTAGTGTGCAGGGTTGATTATCCAGTGTGTCTCTGTTGCCCTTTGATGCACAGGCTACCTGTCCTGGGGATCTGTCCCAGGGGTCCTCTGCAGAGGCAAAGAAGAGGAGGTTTACATGGATGTGAGGAAGTGACTACAAGTACAATCAAGAATCACATGCAGTCATAGGACTCAAATGTAGAGAAGTGCATAGAACTGAAGGAATTTAAAATTCAGTTAATCTCTTTAGCACTAATTTACAGCAAATGCAAATTGTACAATTTTTGTTATACAGTGCAAAATAACCTGAATTTCCATTAATGTTGGTTGTACACGTAAATATTTTCTTAGGTTGTCTTTGCAAAAAATTGCCACGTGATTCAGGTTTGTCAAGTGGACAATTTTTCTGAAATGCACATTCATTGGACCAAACAGGACAGCTTTGGTCTCATCTACAACATATGTCAACCTTCAAACAGTTTGTCTTTCTTGTAACGATTTGTTTCATCTAGTCATTCTTCCATAAACACTATTATCCACAATTGTACACACCTTTTTTCAGATTTTTGTTGGCAATAGCATCAAATTCCTAAGCAAATGCTATGAAAACTTGCAAAGCACATTAAGACATAAATTAATAGAAAACACAGTATGTTTTACACAGATACTTGAAAGCACCGAAGGACGAAGGTTATGATGTGCTGCATAACTGAAGCCAAATCAACCTACAATATGTTGATGAAGCTGTTTTTGATTTCTCATTGTGCTCAGACTATCTGACTACTTCCTCAGTTTTCAGCAAATGGCCCCTTCTGTTCAACGTGGATAACCCCTATCCAAATTTCCATTTTATCAGAGGAGCTGTAATGAACAGATCGCAGATTACTGTTCAATGTTGTCTTTAATCCTCCGAGTCAGGACACTGAGATACCTCCTGGACTGCTTCTGCTGAGCAGATTTAGAGCAGCAGAGCTGAGACTTCCTGTCAATCAGCACCAGTGACTTTTCAGCAAATGAACACTTACTCATTCAGGTTATATTCAAGCAATGCCTCATAATCAAAGTAAATTTATCAATTAAAGAATACAAATAGCAGATCCATTAATCAAAACTTGCACACCAGTTGTAGACCATTTTGATTTTGGTGTAAATTTTTGGATTACATTTTAAGTCAAAATATGTCGGAAAAAAATCTCAACATTTTTATGTAATGCAAATTGAATGAGGGGGAAAAAACTGAATTATTCACTCTCTAAAGGCATCCAAGTGCTCACTGCACTGATGCCAAAACTGTTTTATAGTTTTGCAAGAAATTTATGAAATGTGTTGATCCATCCATCCATC
>NW_015113534.1:44413-76486 GCF_001443285.1 Poecilia latipinna | reverse complement strand
GACTCTGACACCGGTCGTACAAGGACCTGACAGCCCTTATCAAAGGGTCCGGTACTCCATACTCCTGGAGAACCCCCCTCAAGGCCCCCCTGGGGACACGGTCGAACGCCTTCTCCAAGTCCACAAAACACATGTAGACCGGTTGGGCGAACTCCCATGCACCCTCCAGGACCCTGCTGATGTGTAGAACATTTCATAAATGTTCTACACATTTATAAGATGTGTAGAACAGTATTCTGTTTTACTATAATCAGTAAAACAGATTACATAATTTCAAGAAATTTCTTGTTAGTGTAAATACATTTGAGGCTAACTGAGTAACCTTTCAGTGAATATATATTTTAATTTTGGTCTGTGAATCCATAAGTGTTTTTTATTTTATTTTATATAATTTTGGCATAGATTTTTAAGGTCTTAACATCAGTGGAAGTGACGGTTCACTACCCCTTGTTTCAATGCTAGGGGTTAGCTAATTATCTAATAAGAAAGAGAACTGTCCTGGTTTTACAATAAGTGCACACAGAGAGAAACTGAAAAGGCTTGGACGGTGTTTTTGTCTGCCTGGGCCCGAAACATATTGCAAAATACTGCAAAGTGAAGATTTTGTGCGGGCAGTGCAATCAAAAACACCACTTGTCAGTTTGTGAACAATCTGAAGCTGGTCGACAATACCAGCAATAGTGGAAACGCAGAGGCCGTGTTATCTTCGTTGACCAGCTCAGTCAAAGTGAAGACAAATACTCAGAACACAGTATTGCTCCAAACGGTTAAGGCATGGGCTGTAGGACCAAAGGAGAGAAAAATATCTCGCTGTCTGTTAGATGGAGGTAGCCAGCGTAGTTTTGTTCACAGAGACATTGTCCGAGCCCTAGGACTGCCAGTTGTGAGGCAAGAGACACTAAACCTCCATGTTTTTGGTTCCACCAGTCCTGTAGTAGAGAAACGCAACATAGTGAGAGTTCAACTTGAAAATGTGTGGAACACTGAACGGAAAATCGAAATAGATGCTGTAGAGACCCCCGAGGTGTGCACTGCTGTAATAAAGGTACCAACTGAGCCCATTCAAGCAGAGATTAAGAAAAGAGGACTGCAGCTTGGAGACTTTCCACTAGAGGGTGCTAATGAACAAGAGTTGCAGATGTTAATTGGAGCAGATTACTACTGGCAGGCTGTTACTGGAAAGGTCCAAAGGGTTACAGATTCATTAGTGGCAGTTGAAACCCTCTTTGGATGGGCTTTACAGGGACCAGTGACTACCTCCAGTGTTACAGACACCACGTGTATGCACATTAGTTTGAACGAAGACACCCAGCTGTCTAAGCAGTTGCATGCATTCTGGGAGGTGGAGTCCCTGGGTATTGTAAATAAACAGTCAGAAAGCCCAGAGGACTCAGAAATTATGCAACATCTCAAACAATTTGAAAGAGAACAGCCAAGGGCAGTACAGGCTCCCACAGACTCTGTATGTAGATGACTTTATTTCAAGCTCACCTACTGTGCAGGATGCTCTTCACATGACAACTGCAGCAAAGGAGATTATCTCTCAGGCAGGCATGAACCTCTGCAAATGGGTTACCAACTCACCTGATCTGAGAGCCATGTGGAAAGAGAATGGAGTAGAGCTCACTGGTGATACAGAGTCCAGTGGAAATGTGCTTAAAGTACTTGGACTGGTTTGGAGACCGGAACACGATGATTTTGTGTTTGATCAAAAGGGGTTAATGGACATTTTGAAAGACAGAGAAAATACAAAAAGAAGTGTACTAAGAACATCAGCCCGTATATTACTCCTTTTACAGTCCGAGTAAAGTGCCTTTTCCAAGAGATGTGGGAAAAGGGGCTCAACTGGGATGAACCATTACCCACTGACTTGGCAGAGAAGTGGGAGCAGTGGTGTGTGGAGTTACCACTGTTACACCTGGTGTCTATTCCCAGGTGGTACCACACTGAGATTAACAAAGAGTCACACACTGTAAAGTTGCATGTCTACTGTGATGCAAGTGAAAAGGCTTACGGTGCTGTGGCATATCTTCAAGGACAAAACAACCTAGGAGAGACTATTACCAGTTTTGTGGCCTCCAAGTCACGAGTAGCACCATTAAAGAAAATGACATTACCTCGCTTGGAGCTCATGGGTGCACTTATTGGAGCAAGATTAGGATACAGCCTCCTTAAGCCACTGAACATGGAGAAAAACCAGCTCAACATGTGGACGGACTCTATGATCACGCTTCACTGGATCCGCAGCTCATCACGTCGATGGAAACCATTTGTGAGCAACAGAGTGGCAGAAATACAAGGGCTCACAAATCCAGAACTCTGGTCCCACTGTGCTGGCAAAATGAACCCTGCCGACCTTCTTACGCTGGGTTACCATGGGACCCACTTCACTGTCTACAGATGAGAAGGAGCTGAACATTTGTAATGACTATGTAGTGGATGAAGTGAATGCAGAGCTGAGGGCTGGGACTGTCGTGCAGTTCACTGGCACTGAGCCAACTTAACCTCTGTTAAACTTAGAAAGGTACAGCAAGCTTCAGACCACGTTAAGAATCACTGCATGGGTAAAGCGGTTTGTTAGTAACACAAGATTTTGTCTGAAGGTTCAGGGAGAGTTAAGTACAGAAGAACTTGGTGCAGCTGAAATGTACTGGATTAAGTCAACATAAGAGAGTTGTTTCAGTTCTGAAATATCGCAGTTAAGGTCAAACCAAAATGTGAAGGTAGATTCTAAAATCAAAGATTTGAAACCATTCTTAGATGAAAATGGTCTAATAAGTGTTGGGGGAAGACTGCAGAATTCAGATCTTAGTTTCAGAGAACAACACCCTTGGATACTACCGACAAATCACAAGTATTCTGAACTATTAGTTCAGTCATGTCACGAAAGAGTGATGCATTCTGGTGTAAGAGACACATTAACTCAAGTTAGAGAACAATATTGGATTTTGAGAGGCAGACAGCTTGTAAGAAACATTGTTTCAAAATGTTACATTTGCAAAAAACTAAAGGTTAAGGCAGCACAACAGATTACTGCTCCCTTACCTCGAGACAGAGTAATAGAATCACCTCCTTTTGAAGTTACTGGTGTAGATTTTGCTGGACCCTTATATGTTAAAACTAAGGACGGGTCTGTAAAATCATATATAGCACTGTTTACATGTGCAGTGACAAGAGCAGTACACTTAGAGTTGGTCTCAGATCAGACTACAGAGAATTTCTTATTGGCCTTAAAGAGATTCATTGCAAGACGAGGTCTATGTAGGGTCATTTACTCTGACAATGCTAGAACATTCAAAAGGGCTGACAAAGATTTAAAAGAGCTTTGGCAAAATATCTTAGGATCGACACTCACAGAGTTTTTCACTGACAAGGGAATCACGTGGAAGTTTATCGCTGAGCGAGCAGCTTGGTGGGGGGGATTCTGGGAAAGGCTTGTGAGATCTGTAAAACCATGCTTAAGAAAGGTACTGGGGAAAGCATCTTTGAGTTTTGAGGAGCTCACAACTGTTCTTACTGAAGTTGAGGCAGTGTTGAACTCTAGGCCTCTGTCCTATGTAACTAGTGATGCATTAGAGCCCCAGCCACTTACCCCATCTCATTTCCTAGTTGGTAAACGCTTAACTTCCTTGCCACCAAAGATTAGTCCTTCACCTCACCTAAATCAGGTTCTCACTGCAAACCGCGAACAGCTAGGTAGGAGGTGGAAATACCAACAGAAACTTTTGATAGGCTTTTGCAAACGCTGGCGCAGAGATTATTTGATGGACTTAAAATCAGCCCACAGGGTGAACAGTCCTACTCCAACGCTACTTAAAGTAGGAGGTGTAGTTCTCTTGGGAGAAGACAATACACCCAGACAGACATGGAAAATGGGTAGAATCGTAGAGGTCTTTCCAGGCAGGGATGGTCTCATACGTTCATGCAATGTTCATACTTCGACTGGTGGCTTGTTACGCAGGCCTATTCAGTTATTCTATCCTTTAGAGGTATCTTAAATGAAAGGTAAATCCTATACAGATGAACAGTTGTTCATCGGGCGAGAGAATGAACAGCTGTTCAAAACCCGGGATATAAGACCTTATATCCTGGGTTTCGGCACCAAAATGTTACGGAGTAAAGCTTCTTCAAACAAGACGGAGGCTCGTATGTCTTTTACTGAACCTTTCTGTTCAGTTTTTATTGAAGAGAAAAAACGGCAACAGCTGATAACGGCAACAGCTGTTCGTAACCTAGCAACCAAAAATCAACAAAAGCAAGATAGTGACAAAACAGAACCAGATCCTGTTAAGCATTCTTCAAAATAAAAGACTTCCTCTATTCAAATAAATCCTGTCTCACACTTAAATATATTCCACTTCACTTTTGTAATTATATCCAATCATGTTCAATACAATTAATAATAAATCATCATGTAAATTATGCTTAACATATATTTGTAAATCAGTCACTTATCAGGCAAAATATACTGAACATGTAAGTGTAAAAAAGTCACATCATCTTTTCATTCTTGATTAGATCAGTGGTGAAGTTAATCTTAGCTGCTTTATTAAAACTGTTTTTATGCCACAGGTTAAGTGATGTGCACATTTCATACTTTATACTGATTTTTTTTTTTTTTTTCTTAATTGTCTTTGCTGCAACTTTCAGACTGAAGTAGTCAAACTGTTCTGGAAGCAACTCTAAAATTAACTTTACCCAATACCTGCTCTGAAAGCCAGTTTGAAGAATAGCTTCTCTAGTTTTACTTCTTTGTGGGAATATATTGAACGCAAATTTAACTGCAGCTTGTTGATAACGTAGAACAATCAGAGCTAGAGATAACACTGTGGTTATTATTGATGTTTCTAATTTCCTAGATACCGTTGGCATTATTAGTTTAGCTCTTTTTAAATTAAGTACTCTCGCTTTTTCAGTGTGAACTACAATGCATAATGTGTCGTCATTTAATTTATTGACCATTGGAATATCTGCAACACCAGCATAGCTGTTTTCACTTCCAGCTAAATTACACCAGTTTGCTGGGTCTAAATGTTCTTTTGTGAAATTTACTGTTAGAGAAATGAATCTGTGAAAAAGATTAAAAATATAATTTGGGTTTCTATTGATATTTAAATATGAATATAAGCTTAAAACAAGTACACCTGAAACACTTCTTCCTCATGTAACATCATGGGCAAATTGAAAGAAATCAGCCAAACATACCAGGAAGAGGATTGTGGACTTACACACGTCTGTTTCTTCCTTGGGTGGAATTTGAAGGAACAAGACGCCTGAAAGTGTCTTGTTCATTTGTACAAAGAATTATGCACAATCACAAACCAAATGGGAATTTTGTACCACTCAAGAAGTAGACGGGTTCTGTATCCCAAAGATGATTGTGAAATGTGCATATCAACCCAAGAACAAAATTCCATTTTCTTTATGTAAACGAACAAAACAATTTAAAAGGATTCCTTCTCTTGTCTTTGTCCCATGAACAGATTGGTCTTTGTGGTGCTGTTTTCTCATACATTTCCGAGGAATTCACAGTTCACACAGATGCTTATGCATATTTAGGCCTAAAATTAATGATAGCAACGAGCTAATGCAAACTGATTTAGCAGCGGAACAATAAAAAAACAGAAACAAATAATACAGTCCTAGGGACAAAAAAGCTGCTCTGGTTTGTCAGCTGAGGGATTGTTGTGGTTGGCCTCATAAAGACAAGGTGGTGCATAGCTTGGCTCTGCAGCAGGTGATATTACTGGCCGAGAACATCATTTGGTACATGTCCTGGGAACACTGGTGATATCTGTTATAAATGAATTGTTTGCTGAGGGCCCTCGTAGTAGTTCAAAATAATATCTACTTTGCTTTCGTACCTCCTGAATTCAGAGCACTTTGTTCCCCTCAGGCCATGAGGCTCTTAAATTCATCCTCAACGCTCAACTAGAAACAGTTTTATTAATTCATGTAGACTTTTATGAATAGCACAAGCGAACCACACTAGTCATATTTAAAATTTTGTTTGATTATAAGAATTTATTTCTTGGCTCGTGATTCGAACACGGCAATAAATTTAAAATGCAATGACATAAAGAGGATTTCAGAAACAGATAGCTATAGGTACATCTAAGGATAAGCCAACAAACTATTTTATTACCAGAATATCAGGGCGAGATTTACCATAGAACAACATGATGGTATTGGACAGCAGCTGAATCTGCCTAATTTGAGTTTTCAAAAGACAGACTTAAAATGCGAAGCGGGGTTAAATACCTAATCACCGCTGCTAAACACTCAGCCAGTCTCAGAGGAGCACGTCAAGTTGGCTGCTACACAGCCAAGTTTCCGTTTGTTTTGGGCAGCTGATGCTGACAGAGCAGGGCCCGGTGTCTGTTCTCATGACAACCACAGGGCCATAGTGGAGGTCTCAGCAGCTATCAGCTGTCTTCAGGCTCCCATGGTCCTCTGCGAAGAGCAGGCAACTGCTGCCGCACTTTTTTATGTTTATTTTTTAAAATTACAAAGAATAGTAATGGAAAGACTGTAAAGTGCAGTAGTAATGTCACTGTAGATGTTGTTTTTGGCAGAAATCACATAGAGGCCTGACTGGCAGATGGACACAAGCTGTAATCTAGACAGAGCAGCTCAGAGTCAACAGATTTAGATGGATTTTTATGTTGAACAAAACTTACTTCAAGAAAATATTTAAACTCTGGTTGGGAGAATTACAAGGTCAGTAGTAGTTATTGTATAGCGATATTTGAAAGAAAAAAATTGCTTACCATAATTCTAGTAATTTCTTGTGGAAAAAAGGCCATACCTCTTTTCATTTATTTGTATGGGTCAGCCACTTCACGCAAGCTGTGCAACTTTAAATAGCTCGAACTGACGGACATTTTATAAGTCTAAAGTGTTTTCAAAGACAGAAAAGTCCTAAGATTAGGTAAATTTGCTTGTCTTTACCTCTCCTAAACCTTAGTGTAAGGAAAGTTTTTCTGAGGTCACCTTTGACCCCACATCACCCATTCAAGTTTGTGACGAGAGACTTTCCTTTATGACAGTTTCTTTGTGTAAAATCGATTAAATTTCCACAAAGTGAACGCAGCTTTAGAGTTCAGAGCACACGTCCTACAATTTCCTGATTTGTTTACTGGTTTTCTCTACAGCCAACACCGGCAAGGATAGGCAGCTGCTATGACCTTCCAATCCTAAATGAACCATCTCCAAAATACAGGTTATTGGTTGTATTACCACATTGACTAGATACTTTAGTCTATGGAGTTGTTTTTGGTTCCAAGGAAGTATGAAAAATATCTGTGGGCACCAGTCAAGTCTTGATGGCTCAAGACTATAATTTTTCACGATTTAAAAGTGCCATTTCCTTGACCACGGGCAACCATCACATGCAACACATTTCTTTTTCCTTTTTCTCCCAGGTCGACTCACACTATCAGTTTCCAATTCCAAACAGCCAGGAATGTGTCTGTTTAGTTAGACACACAGCTTAGGCCTTGAATTGATAAAGTAACTGCTAGTCTTTGTTAGACAAACAGATAAAACTCTTTCTCCTGTTTTCCTTCAGAATTGAGAAAAATCTACATCCTTGATAAGTTAGTTGAGGGTTTTGTAGAGATTAGGATGTACTTTCAGTGTTTTTGTATTACTTCTTACATTTCATAGTTTTATGGTTTGTTTGTAGAGTTGGTGCCAAACACCTTTTTGATTTGACTTAAAAAAAATACATTCAGAATTTTTGTGCATCTGCCATCCCAGGATACAACGGAAAAAAGCAAAGGATGATTGTACATTTTCAATTGTCCTTGTGTAAGCTTTAGAAAGTATTACAATTTAATATCAAATCTACATCAATTCTCAACAACTTATAAATCCTTGCCAAAGACTCAGTTTTGAGACCTGCAATATAAACCATCTTACAGATTTAAATCATATTCTGAATTGTTTTATTTTATTGTCAGATTGTTCTACCTCCCTTATTCGATTTTTAAGTCTGTGTCCAAAACTCTGAAAATTACTTTAAAGTAAAACCGAAACACACATTCAGCCACATTCATGGATTTTGCCACCTAATTCAAAATAAATATTTGATAACGAACACAAAAATCTGATACAGAAACATAAACCATAAATAAATGTACAGTCAGATGTTGTAAAGTAAGGTATATGGGGCAGAGAGGTGAGAATTTACAATCCAAGAATAACAATTTCAGTTATCACTATTTCTGCATTCATTGTTTTGCAAGTTGATGCCAAATGTGTCAAAGCTACACAAAGACGGGTAGAAACACAATTTAAGCCCCTATTGTTAGGGTTAAATTTTATAAAAGACCCATGCAGAGCTCCTTTCTCATGCAGCTTACATATAAATTGTAATATTACTGAAAATAAATCCAAAAGTCCTTTGATCCCTTTCCTTTCCAGAGGCCCACTGAGACCTGCACAACAGGCACACTGCTCCTGTCTTAAATGTGAAGGGGTCCATGAGGGCACACGAGTTTAGAGCACGTGTTTACTCACTGAACTCGAGCGTATTTTCCCCTCATCATGGCTGTCTGAGCCCAAAATTATATATCGTCAAGTGACATCTCAATATTATCAGTGGTGATACAGTAACGACTTTAATCAGCTGTCTGTACTTCACTAACCAAACATTTGTAAATTATTATTGTTTAGTCGGAGTGACAAAGTACTATAAACTAGAGAGCGTCTGTTAATCCATGCAAGCCTCCATTAAAAGTCTTTTGGGACATTGATTGCTCATCACAGATCTTCAAAGCAGATCTGGGAAGGAAACTCTTTTCTGATCTGTTAAACTTCCTAATAGACAGTGTCAAAAGGGCAACGTTTTTTTTTTTTGTTGAAGAGCGAATAAGTGGAACCCAATTACAAAACCTTCCCATTAATCATTTGAACATCAGATGACTCTTTAATCCGTGGTAAGCCAACGGTTTCAGGGGCTGCCTTTTAATGAAAAGGGCGCGTCCTGGAAGCATGCAGCCAATATGCAAACTTCCCAAAAATGACTACATCACGTGCAGAAAGTCATAAAGAGAGAGAGAGAGCTGAACGTTAAACACTGTGTGACTATCTCATACCTTTGAAGAGACAGATTGTAATGGTGATCTGCGCAGTGAATTTGATTATGTGGATGAGACCCTGCAATTATTCATTATGAACAAGGGGCAACTTCTCTTAACTACTCCCCCCATTCTTAATCATAATCATTGGCTCCCTGGTGCTGGATCACCTCCAGCCACTTGTCACTGTCCTTCCCTCTGCATAAAATCTAATCTGACGTTATTTCCACATGTTCTTACATGTGGAAGTAACTCCCGACACTAAAAACAAAAAACCTGATGGTTTCTGTCTAGTGCTAAATCATTTTTACAACATAGTGCTTATTATGAAACATAGAGGTTTATAATTCAGAGGTGAATATTTTATCCTGTCTGAAGTGCATTGCACATGCTTTTACATCTCACTTCCCAATTAACTTTTCCAGGCAAACATGCATCCCTAATCACTGTTCACATATTTCGTCCCATATGTATGAAAAGCCAGATGTGTGCTTCCTAAAGCAAAGCAGCTGGGCCTGATGGCACTGTGGGGCTTAATGTATGCACCTGCTGGCTGAAGCTTTTCAGCTCATTCAAAGATTTAACTATCATCAGTCAGTGTTTGGATCGTGGGGTTGTAGGTCACACAGCGAAATGTTATACTTTATCCATAAAATCAGTAATTATTGGAGAATTGAAAGGTGGCTAAACTCTTAAATATATAAGTAAAAGAAATAACGCACAGAGACGTGGTTCTTGCTGCTAGGCCATAGACGAGCCGGAGATTTATTACACTACCACGGATTCCTCATTACAGTTTCATCAGTTTCAATACTCAAAAATCTTCCAAAGTCTCAACAAAAAATCTCCCCGTATTCTTATCATCACCCTTTTTTATACACTCTCATCTTCACTGATGCGAGTTTGGAGAGTTTCAACCAATGGCGTTGCTACCCTTGATTTGCGTAAAGATTCTGGCGTGCCTTATACTAAGTGTGTATTGGACGACCTTTAAAATATTTGAGACCTCATGAACTCAACCTCTGCTCCATTTCAGAATTGCTGAATAGACCAATTTATCTCAGATTGCTGATCTTATCTGTCCAAACAGCCATCCTTTCCAAGTAATTTTTTGGTTCCATTTGCACTTTGCACGCAAATGGAAGGAAAGGAGTCAGGTCAGTTTGATCTAGAGAGGCACCAAAATCCTTTCGCAAAGACAACTCCTTCAATAGTATTTCTGCTCTTACATAATAATATATGTACAGTACTTAGTAAAACTATTCAAATCTGCCAAACTCTGCAAAACTACAATTTATTTATGTATTTAAAACTGATTTTGCTTGATAACCTAGCACTAATTAGCTTAGAATTGCAAGTTAAAAGGAGCATGTTACATACTTTTTACTTTTTGTCTACAAGTTGAAGTCTAAAAAGTGTGGTGCACATTTGCATTTGGTCCCTTTACACTAAAACTTTAAAATTAAATCTAGTGTAACCGACTTCTTTCAAAATTTTGTGCACATTTAAATTTTTGATGTCACTTTATGTGCTCCCTGTTCATTAAGCTAATTACAGCGCCCTACTGGTAAATAGAGTCCATCTGTGTGAATTGCTTTACACCTGTGAAGTATTACTGGTTTGCTAGATTACAGTAGAGAACAAATTATCGAGACTGGCCTCAGAAAATAAGTTGAACACCAATTTATATCAGAGCTAGGCTATAATAAACAAGATCTTGAGCCTGAAATATCTCGTAGAACAGTGCTTGAACCGTCATTGTTGCATGTTAAAAGTCTGGCAGCAAACAGGGGATATTGTTACTCGAGAAAGCCTGTTACATGCTGCAAAAGATTTAAGACTGATGCAGAGGCTCGCTGTCCAGCAGGCCTTAAACAATCAGCCAACAATAGAAGGAAATGGTTTACAAAAAACATATTTGTGTGTATGAATGGACCTGTCAAAGTTCAGACCAAGACTTAAAAGTGGTTCTCTATAGACACCGAGTTTCAGCTACTTTGCAAATCAGAACAGGCACAAACTTCATTCTCAGGGATGAAATATTTGCAGCTCTGCAGTTCAAAAGACTTGCAGCTGTAAATACTAGTACATGTTGGTCTATCCCTCCCTCAGACTTCCTGCCATCATTCTGCCAAAGCTGCATTACCTCAGTATTTCACCTCTTTGTCTTTCATTGTTTCTCAATGGATTTTTCTGTACAGTTCACCTCACATGCGTTCCACATCTTGTTTTCTCTAATGTCGGGTTTGAAAGTTTTGAAGGTCTTTATAAAATCCTTTTTCCACTATTGTCATACCATTAGGTCCTCACCAACTACGTTATATGGCACAAACTGTATGAATGCTTATAATGCATTGTGAAAACTAAAGTATATAACTATGAAGATGTGCTAAACTCTTGATCAATAAAACCCAACAAAGTACGATGTACCAATTTTATTTTTCCGTAACACTGTTTTTCATGAAAACTGTACATACAATGTATATCTTTACACTCTCTCTCACACGCACACACGCACACACACATATAGTTCATTTAATGAGAGTCATTCTGATCACTGACTCTCAAGTGTTGAAATTTTAAATTCCATTACATTCCAGTGTTTTCCCTTTGGTTACTCAGACCCTCCTCCGGGCATCATCCTGGCCTTGTTAGAGAATTCTTGTCGGCGGCCAACGGCCACAAATAACACCAGACAAGCATGCGCATTCATTCACACAGCCTCTGAAACAAAAGAAATGCATCATGACACAGAAACTCAGGTGACCAAATGCTGAAAATGCAAATTCAGTCAATAGTTTCCAACATTTCAACTTTCTTCTTTATTTTGGTTGTAAAAGGACCTTTTGTAAAATCATTATTCATAAAAGCCATTTATGACATAAAGGTCAGGTCGCCACATTTAATTAGTTACATACTGGGCTTAAAGATACCACATTTTTTGGATGGATGTTCCATAACAGCATCAGGTCGGTTTGAACAAGACATCTTGGCAAACATTTCAAGCAGTGCATGCCTAGAAGTTTTCAGGAAAAAAAAATGCTACCTGTGTGCAATGTGCTGTAGACAATTAGTGGGCCAGTGAGTCTTAATATTCATCAGCAGAGAAGAGCTTGCGCTTTGCCGATGTTTGAGTCTAGCTTTCATTAATATGGTTGAAGGCCTGAAGAGTGTACCATGTGTATTAGTGTCTTGTTTGGAAACACTACAGGAGGTACGGAGCGTTTCAACACTTCACTATTCATGTCACTCCTCTGACGGCAGAGAATTCAATTATGCTTCCCAGGCTTATCATTTTATTTTCATCTTTGCAAAGGTACGTTGCGAATAATTTGATCAGTGTTGCACCCTCCGCTGTTTTCCGTAGTCAGCTGGTGTTGTCATGCTGTTAAATAATCCTTTAATGACACCCCCACACGAACACACTCCGTCTCTCTCTCAAGCACACACACAACAATGTCCTTTCATTATTAAGATAAAGGACACGAAAAGCAATGCTTCATAACTGACATGTTAATCATTTGCCAGGTATGTGACATATTCAGTTTTGTCATGCCATGCAGTCAATAAAGCGCAGAGGTTCCAGTGCTGAAATGCCTCCTCTTTGAAAGAGAGTACCCAGCTTGGTGCCTATCACATACAATGACTTGCAAAAGTAATATATTTTAAACTTCAGTGTGTTTTTTGCTAATTTTATGGTAGACTATCCTAAACTAGTACATAATTCTGAGGCAAAGGTAAAAGGATATGTTGTTTTCTCACCGAATTAGAAAAAAAATTGAGTTACCCTCATTTTTAATCTCATGCCCTAAAAAAAACCCAGCACCGCAAACTGCCTGTATGTATGTAATTTAATCTGAGTATTGGGAATAGATTATATTAATGATCATCTTTGGCCAATCTGGAAAATGGCTGCTCAGACTCCTTCACACTGGATTAGTTTGAGCCATGTTCAAAAAGATGAATGGGGAAAAACTTTAGATTCTAGCTGTATCAAACTGGTAGAGACGCATCTTAAAATACTTGCAGATCTAACTGCAGTGAAATGGTGGCTCTACTAAATAGATCATATATACAAATGCAAGCCTGTCGCTTAGCCTTGTTTTATTTGTGAAATTGAAAATAATGTGTTCCTTACACTTCAACAACGATAAAAGCCAGAATAAGGTACACTGGAATTTGTAGTTTTAACTTGAAAAAATGTGAGAAAGATTGAGAGTTTTAATACTTTGCAAAGCACTCTAACTGTACGTGATCATGCAATGTCCTGGATGTCTGAAATTCTGATTACTTCTGTTAGAATATCTGTTGATTCTGTTAAGTGGGAAAGGTAAAAAAAAAAAAGTCCAATCTTTTTAGGAGATCAAAACAATGTATTTGTACTGCATGCAGCATCTAGTAGAAGCTTGCCTCAACTGTAATTAAATAACATAATTTAGTAGGCATTCAAGGCGCATATAACCTCACAAAGTACAGCATTCAAACGAAGTAGCTGCAAACTGAAGAATTACCGTTAATCTTATTCTTGGAGGCAGAGAAGCATTTACAAACATCCTAAGTAAATTAAAAATAGCTTTTTCAGTTCACTTAGTACAAAAACTAAACTGAGGTTGACACTTTAAATAGCAAGTCAAATGCTTACATGTTGTGACAGTTACAGTGCAAACATATCAGTTGTTACCAAACACAACATTTTGCTCCAGCATTTCACTGGCTTTAAACAAAATGTAGATCTCTAATTAAATACAAGGAAGTGATTCTTTTTTATGAAACTGGGACCAAGTATTGTACTTATAGTGCAACAAGCTCAATTCCAAGACTTGTCATGCAGTACCTTGCGAAAGTATACGTATCTTTATGCTATTTTACATTTTGTCACATTAAAACCACAAATTTCCATATATTTCATTGAGATTGTAGGCGGCAGATCAACTCAAAGTATCACCTAATTGTGACGTGGAAGGAAAATACTACTTAGAAACAAAAATCTAAAAGTTGTGGCTTGTGTATTTCATTCCCCTCAATACTATGGAATATAGCTATTTACTGTAATTACACATGCAAGAGTTTTGGGGTAAGTGTCTTCTGTCTTTGTACATCCAGAGGTTTAAAGGGTTTTGTATGTAGATATTTGCAAAATCTCTCAAGCTCACTTAGATTTGATACAACATGCATGTGTGCCTCAATTTCCAAGTCTTTGGACAGTTTTTGCAATACATTGATGTGTGGACTTTGACTGGGTCATTCTTGCATTTGAGCATTTGATTCAAACCATTTAATTGAAACTGTTTTTAGAGTTATTGTCCTATTGAAAGGTGAAACTCTGCACCAATCTCAAGTCCTTCTCAGTCTCTAACAAGTTGTATTTCAGCACTGCCATATACTTAGCTCCATCCATCCTCCAATAAACTCTGATCAGCTTCCCTGTACCTGGCGAAGAAAAGAATAATAGCATGATGCTGCCAACCATGCTTTCTCACGGGCGTACTGTTGTTCAGGGAGAAGTGCAGTGTTAATTTTCCACCACACATTGCATTTTGCATGTAGGTTTAGAACAGTGGACTCATATTGCATTTCTCAATGCAAATTATCCTTAGATGTCTCTCTGCTTCAGCACACCTGGCTCCAATATAAGTCCATTAGCAGAGCTCTGTAGAGCTTGACTACATGCTAACAAGGCAGTTTCACCATTTAATTCAAGTGTGCAAGCCAGCAGACACATTTAAAAGTTGCAGGATTCTGGTCCTTGAGGAATGCAGTTTAAGACCACTGGTGTAGAGGCTCAGCTTTGGTTTCTTCTGACCAGTGTCCCTTTGTGGCTTATGCCAAACTGCAAATGGGACTTCTGTTGGTTCTATTTGAACAATGCAAATTTCCCCAACAAAAATACGTTGAAGTTTAAGATTGCAATGTGACACGATGTGGAAAAAGTAAAATGGTACGGATGCACTTACAATGCAGTGTATCAACAAAAGATGCATTATTTAACTTTTCGGAACGTAATCATCTATTTGAACTTGCAGCAGAGAAAATGTATTTTAAAACCAAAGCTGAGAAAAGCTTGTGCTTTACTACATGTGGTGAGATACAGCATTGCAGTGACAACTAGCCAAACGGAACACTGGAGCTGGCAAACCATTTGTTGAGATGACATACATTAATCCAGTAAAGTAAGCGTGCTGACATAGAACGCACTTTAAAGGAACATCAATACAAATACATCATTCTATCAAAGGGCACAGATAGAAAATACAGAAGAAAAAAAAGGTAATAGTTGTTCCTCTGGTTCATTAATTGCATCTCATGCCTGTAAGCTCAGCATATAAGTGTCTGCACAAAACTGCAGAGAGAAAACACATTTAATAGACAACTGTCTTGAGGGTGTCACAAAAAAGCAGGATGGAAGCAAACCTAAATTGCTAAATTGGTACATACAAGGAACTATGGCACTTGCCATCATATTTTTAACTTTGACACAATTTTATCAATTGTAAGGCAGTATTCTTGAAAAAAACAACAAACAAATAAAACAGACATTATGGGGGAATTATTTTTTTTTTCAGATTTCTCCCCATAATGTCATGACGTAGAGTATGTACATCTTATTTCCTTTATCTATACACATTTCTTTGGTTTAGATTGATCTCTTAGCTCCCTCAAAGTGCATCTAAAACATTCTGTAGCTGCTGTAGTGTGTCATTATAAAGTAGCAGCATCACTTTTTCAATGATTTTCTCTTACCTCTGACGTAACCGCTGATGTCGATCTACTCCCAACTTTTCAACAAAGCAATATTTTCCAACAGATTGTTTTTAGCCATTCGTGTATCACAAAAGTCACTGTTTTCATTCAACTACAATTGCTTCACATCTTTTCTGCTTCACTAATGCTGTGAGCTCTGGATCTATCAAAGTAACATTCTTACCTATGGCTTCCACTTTTTTTTTTTTCACCCTGTTTAAGAGCATGTAAGATGTTCTGAAAAGCAATTTACATTTTAAAGTAAAATAACACAGGAACATGTTTTACACACTTACTTTGCCATTCCTTACTTTTCAAACTTTCCATTTTAAGAGATATATTTTTTTTTTATATATAAATCGATTTACATTATACAAATACGATGAATGGGCCCAATGTACAAGACATGTTTTAGATGCACTTAGCAAATGCAGTATGATGGGAGGAGAGGTTAAGTAATATTCAAGAACATACATTTAACTGCGTAGGGATTACTGAGATATTTTTTTTAAAAAGCACATTTTAAATACATCTCCGATAACAATATACAACAGTTAAAAACCACACTGACACTAATTTACAAAATATTCCTTTTAAATGTCTTCAGACTCCCTTATACTACAGCTGATCAACTGCGAATGTTTGGACAAGTGTGTATAACAACAAAATATTCAATAGGCACCCTGAGATGGGAATACAGATATGAGCTGTATGTTCGCCACAATCCAAGTTGTTTGAATCACTCTTTGATAAAGAGGTGATAAATATCAGTTGGTCAAATTTTATAGTACAAAGAGACCAACTCCTTACACTTTTCCTTAAATAGCTGATCATATTTCTTTGTGTTAAATCCACAGTGAAAGGACTGAAATACTACATCCCTGGTAATATAGTTTGGTTTTGTTTGTTAAAAAAAAAGAAAAAAGAAAAAAGATCTTAAAATGAAAGCCTAATGTTTTGCATATAAGTATTAGAATTAAGAGTAAGAACTCAAACTGAAAGAGACTTCTACATATTGTGCAGCATATGATGTAGGATGCAGAGGAAACCAATATACTGTATGAAACCAATATGCATGTCGCTAAGGACGGTTGATTGGAATATATACTAACTTAGTAGACCAGGACAAATCTTGACCTCTTTTTCATATGACACAGACTGGAAACCAGCAACATCATTCATATCTTTTTCATGATAAATCTGTGATTTGCTCTGACATCTGGAAATACAGCTGTCCTAAGCTGATGGACTCCGTTATCAGTTCACACCGACCGCTGTGAATCCCTTGAACTGTGACAAACACTGCATTTGAGTTGCATAGTGATGTGTTGGTGTGCATAAAGAATCATGCCCAGGCAGCTGCACTGGGCTTTTTGGTGAAATTAAAAGATAGTTATTGCATTTAGATTTAGTTGGTGATTGACATCAGTGCACAGAGCTCTTTAATGAGAAGTCTCTGTCCTTCTGTCTGACTTTCCAAACACAAAATGCCAAAAATGACTGCAGTGTTTTCCTGTTAAGGAATGTCTTTTAACTTATTTATAAATATGGAGGCATACAAATTTTTTGTTACTTCAAATAAACTCAGATTTGTTCAAATTATAACTATGGTGTACTGTAAAATATGTTGCGCAAGAGTTACGCATTGGCAAACTGGAGGAAAATAAGGTCTTGTCCCTGCCAGTGGCTTTCATCCATCCAACATGGAATCTTCTACAAGTGTTACTAAGAGAAGTTTGGGTCTACCAGAGCCATAGCCCCTTGTTTGGGGCTGAAAGTTAAAGCTGAGACAGTCAATTTATCAGATACACTTGTGTAATAAATTGCTTGTTAAGAGAGATAGAGAATCAGTCAATCACATGGTGTCAACTCAATGCATTTAGGAATCTAAACATGGTTTGGGCAGCTTGTTGAATTTTAAACTGAGCATTAGATTGAGGACGAAATGGGTGTGAGTGACTTGAAATGTGCCATGCTTGACGGACTGTTTTAACTATTTAAAAGACTTTTGATTTATTGAGGTTTTCACACACAACCATCCCTAAAGCGCAAACAAAATGATTAAAAAAAAAAGACAAAGCATCCAGTAAGTGTTGTGTGGATGATGGAAGGAGTAGAATAGGTGGCACACTGGCTCTGAATACGCTGAAGCTTGAAATTGATGGGCCACAACAGCAGAAGGCCCTACCAGATGCCACTGTCGGTTAAGAATTGGAAACTGAGACAACAGTCTAAGCAGATGCACTGCCCTTTAAAATTAACATATTGTAAGACTATTGAATGTTTTGTTGAGCCCCTAGTTTAGTCTCAACAATCGGGTACTGTGTTGTTTATGTCACAATCTGGCACAAACAACAGGAAAGCGTTGATCCATCCTGACCTGTACCGGTCAGGTACACCTGACGATGGTGCAAAGGTTTGGTGGTATTTTCTTGGGACTTTTTGTCCTAATTCAGCTTTACTTAAAAGTTACAGCCAACCTGAAAACAACCACAGTACACTTATATTCAGCTGGCTATTTCCAATAAGATAAGAAGATGTTAGAAAAGCAGAACTTTAAAACGATGATCAAGAATTGATAATCATTGGCGAGTACATTGGTTTTGTGTTGCTGTTGAATACTGTTTTGATAATGATTAATAAAAGCACATATTATAAATGTTTCTCCAAGAACAAGTCATTGTCAAATGGAAATAATTCAGACAAGCTTGAGTAACTGTGCGCAACATAGCTTGTATTTTACATGCTTGATGTCTAAATTATTAAAGCTTATGATTCACGCACAATCCACTTTGGGGGGAAAACAAAGTGTTTAATCTCTGCTGTACCTCCCAGGAGTTGATAAAAGTAATGAGAAAGATAGAGGAGAAGCCAAGAAGACTATCGACTGCCTTCATGAGAACCAATAGTGTTGCAAGGTTCACTGACATGCCCATGCATAATAACCTTAGATGTAATCATTTGCTGAATTACACAATCTTTTCTTTTTCGCAATAGAATTCTGCTTTTATTTGTAGGTATTTAAATGTTACTTTAACCTGATTGTTAGCTAATTAGCCGTTTCAAACAGCTATACTACTTACTCTGTTTGGCCAAAAAGAAAAAAAAAGTTGGCACCTGGATTTAACTAACCAAATAGGTACAAGCCTCCTACTGAATAATTACTGAATGGGCGATTATGTTTCAGCTGACAACAAGTTATTTAACCCGAACCGGTGCAATCAGTTGCTTCTCATTTCTTAAACAACCATGTGGACAAACACATCCCGTGGTCGTGGAAAAGATATCAGTCTGTTTGAGATGGGTGACATCATTGGCGTGCATCAAGCAGATAAAACGGCCAACGAGATTTCAGAAAATACTAAAATTTGGTTAAGAACTGTCCATTATTAACAACTGGAAAGATAGTGGGGATCCATTGTCTGTGAGGAAGAAATGTGACTGGGAAAAAAATCCGGAATGATCACGATCGGCGTTTGGTGAAATCAAATTGCAGAAAAACAACAGAAGATCTCAGGGAGCATGAGACATTTTCACACATGGATTTGCCACCAGGCTTCAGACTCAAACACCTTTAGGAATCTTTGGGATGTGCTGCAGTCGCCAGACTCGACCATCGTCAGTGCAATCAGTGAAGAATTAATACAACACGGGATGAAAATACAGCTTGTGATACTGCAGAAGCTCATTGCTGTAATCAAAGCTAAAGGCGGTCCAACAAAATATTAGTGTGTGACCATTTTTTTTTTTTTTTTTTGGTGGCCAGGCGGTATTATACTTAATTTTATAAACTGATAAGTTAATAAAAAATATAATAAAGTCACATGCTTATGTTAATTAACCAAATAATGATATAAATCATGTTTTACAAAATTATGCCTCTTACTGTATGTAGTTTTCTGCTAAGTCTATAGATCAAATTACAGTAGCTGAAAACTGTGGGTTTTGTAGGCTGGAACAGCATCAAGAGTTCGGTTTCCTCCACATGCCACATCACATGCAAAATATATAAAAAATGAAATTGATTAAAAACACCTATGAAGTGACTTGATGATAGATTTAACTTGTCAAACAAACTTTAATTAATATCCTGAATTCATTTACTAAGTTGTTTTTTTACTAAGTTCTTTTTCCTGTTATTTTAGTGCAAAGACGATCAAACTAGGCAGTATAAGGTATGCTACTGCAGCATTTAGGTTGAGAGTGTAAATCTAACCACATAACTGCCAACATGTAAAACTCTGATAATAAAATGACAGACTTTGCTATCTGTCATTCTCCCATCTTTGTTATGAAAAGCTCCTTGTAAAGCTTCCAGGTGAGGCGAGTTTAATTACTTGAGGCGTTTGAAGTTACTAAAAAATGTGTTTACTAGTGGTGCTTACCCAGTTTTGTGAAACACGTCTACAGCAGCAGAAGTTAAAGGATATCACATTTTCATTGTAATCATATAGTACCAATCAGTCTATCAAGAGTAATAATTCCATAATGAAACTGCAATGCTGGGCTTTTTGCTTTGTGGATGTGAACGACTCCGACAACACACATTGTTGTCGCTTTAAAAGATGGGCTAATTCTAAAAGCACTTCAGAGACTTTCGTAAGCTTTGTGTGTTTCGTAAGTGTTCAAATCTCTGCTGTGAATTAGGAAACAAAGCCACGGTTCCCAGTTTCATTAGTTTCTTGTTACTCTATAGCTGCACAACTGCCTTGATATCACATAAAAAAAATAAAAAAAACAGGAATTACCACATGAAACCCTCCAGAATCCAAGGTTCATTCTTTGTTTGCACGGTCTCTGACTGACTCATTATTGTTGAGCGGCGGGGGCGGTGATTGCTTGCTCCTCATGCTCCTGCCATCCGTGGCAGCCCTCGACGTCTCCGTCACAAACAGCCGCGTCACCCAGACAGAGGTGACGATGCGTTTGTACTCGTTCCTGAAATTCCTGTTGAGTAAACCATAGATGATGGCATTCAGGCAGCTGTTGAAGTAGGCCATGAAGTAGCTTACAACAAAAAGCCACTCGGGGATGTGGGGACCCACGCGAGTTGGATCTATAGCCACCGCCAATCCTATCAAGTTGAGTGGGGCCCAGCAGATTGCAAACAGGACAAATACAACAAACATGGTGATAAAATTCCGCAAGTCACTTGGTCTGAGACGAGGGCTGTCTTCAGTCTTTACTTTGCGTCGCACCTGGATATTATAAAGGGATAAATTAGACTGTAAGTTATAGATCACACATAAAAAAGACATGCCTATATAACACATTTACTCATAAATACATAAGCTTATATAACATATTGTGCACAGATTTACTGGGATTTTAAATGCTTCACAGGTCTTTTTTTTCCATTCTAAAAAGTGATAAACCACAAACTTTGATGTACTTTAATAGGATTTTATGCGATAGACCAAAAGAAAGTAATGTGCAACTGAGAAGCAGAAGGACATGATAAACATTTTTTCAAAATAGCTAAAAATCATGGTGTAAAATTTGACTGTATTTAGCCACGTAACTCTGATGCTCCTAAAAAATAGCCATATAGCCTTCAAATGTCACCTAATCAGTAAATAGACTATATCTGTGTGTAGTTTGCTCTGTACAGCTGCTCTGTAAACCATTTCTCAATCTTCGAATATTATTCAGAACATCAGAATAGCACAGAATAATCCAAACTGCATTGTAGTAATTGTAGTAAAATCTGATTTTACAAAAATAATATGTTCCAGGGGTAATGATACATTTGCAAACTACAATTTTAAGATTCTTACTGTATTCCAGTTTGAAAACCAAGTACCAGTACCCCTTCCAGTTGTAATGTATGCATTGTAAAATTTGAAAGAGGATATCGCCATATGAATCAGTTTGGACTTTTGGACTCCCACCACAGTCCAAGTGGAATCTTATTGATCAGATATTGTAATTTTTTGTGTATTTTGGCAGCTAACAGATGACTAATCAATGAATGTGTCTTTTAATTAAACCTTGTAAAATGTGAAACATACATATTCTCTCACGTTTTGAATTTGGAAAAAAAAAAAAAAAAGCTTTTAGGACTTACCTGAATCACAAGAACCCAAATGCGAAGATAACAAAAGGTCACTACTGCAATGGGAACCAGAAAGTGAACCACTACCACTGCCACAGTGTAGGAACTGCTGACATTCTGAGCAAAGGTGCAGGAGTAGACCCGTGGGTCGTAGCGCAGAGAACCAACGAAGAAATTTGGGACGATGGCCACAATAGTGAGCACCCAAATTAAGGCAACAAACAGCAACGTGTTGCGGTAGCTGTACAGTCGGCTGTAGGAGAAGGAGTGACAGATATAGCAGTATCTGTTCACTGCAATCCCAGTGATGTTGAAGATGGAGCCAATGACACTCAGCCCCATAAGGAAACCGCTGACCTGAAATGATAGAAAAAATGAGATGTTTTTGTCTGTCTTCGACACTATTCATTAAAGTCATTGTCTTTTAATAAAGTGAAGAGATGACTGATGTGGTCCTACCATGCACTGAGTGTTTCCAAGCGCCCAGCCGTCATGGAAGAGAGCATAAAGGACCAGGGGATAGGGGTAGAAGGCTACCACAAGGTCAGCAAATGCCAGACTAACCACGAACACATTACCTGGGGAGGAAAATGTAAAGTAATGAGGTTAGCTCCCAAAACGTACAGAAAAGTCTTGCTTTATGCTCCCAGATTATAAAAATGCACAATTTTCTCTGCAAATGTTCAAATCTTTCTTTACTTTGCCTCAATGCATCTAGAAAATCGCACAGCTGGTCAGATTTTATCAGGTGGCAGACCTGCAGACTTTCATCATTGTTTCTGGCTGTTAAAGATAAGCACATACAACCGTGGTTCAAACCGATTCGCACTGCTTTGTCTTATACCCTGCACTGTCAAAACAGAGCAAATACTAGATGGTTGCATGGGAAGTGATTTTCAGCAGGCCTATCTCAGGACATTCAGCCTGCCGTGATTGTTGGCAGAGGAGGCTGAGATTACAAAAGGTTTGTAGCTTGTGCCCCACAGCTGATTGCCTCGCCCTAGACAAAGTTTTATCAGGACAGGCAGAGTCAGTGTTTTGACAGAGTGGAGGGAAAAAGCATGTGGACAAAGCACCTGGGGCATGCAGTTCTTTTTTCTTCTTGCTGCTAGCCAGCCTAATCCAAGAAGAACTTGTTCACAGAATCCGGTTTGTGCATCACCCAAAAAGTCAAAGTGTTTTTATTAATATAAGCATAATATGATCACCAAAATATCTACATATTTCCCAGATTTAAATTTATTCTGTTTGTGTCACTTATTTATGAGAAATAGGTAATCAGTAGTCATATGACATAAATGGATGTCATATTATGAATATGACATTATATACAGCATTCCTCGCCCTGCTGATGTTCTTGTGTCACCTCACTGCCACTGCTGGTAGCTCCATTTATCTGTGTGTTTGTCCTCTTCCTTTTGTTTGTTGGGGGACGACATATTATGGCAGCAATACAGGGACAAGAAAAACAACCCGATCAAACAAAAGAGGATTATATCAATGGCTCACCTCCAAGATCTTTAAAGGTTATGTTAGAAATGAACCTGAAATATAAGGAAACAGCCTCTTTACTGTTACTCACACTTCCAGAACTGCTGATGCAACCATATCTAAAAAAGAAAAATGCTGTAATTATTAATTATTAATCTTTGGTAAATGGCATATCTGTCACGTTGTTCAAAAAACAGATATCTCAGTCATAGCATTTTAAATCAGCTTGTTTAATCTAAATTCGTAGTATTAATACTATTCTTCTGCAACGAATATGATTATTTTATAACATGGGATTTCTATAGACAACATAATTAGCACTAATTATATTGTAATATTATGCTTATATTATGCTTCTACCATTACTTTAAAGATAGAAGCAATGTAGTGATAGTTATGTAATGCAAAAATATTTTTATTTTGCTCCTTTTTGTTAATCTACAATAAAATATGTTATCTTTCAGCTGTACCATGGTAAAGGGCCCAGGGAGGGCACAAATACATGATTATGTAATTTACTGATATGCTTGTTTTGTTAAGAAACTATGCTTCTAGGAGATATTTTAGAGGTACTTAAGCAATATTAAGCTATTAATTGGACTATCATCCCTATTAAGACTGAAGAAGGGAGTTAGAGTTCCGGTAGAAAACCCATGCATACTTTGGTAAAACAATCAGCACTCACAGTACAGCATATACTGTTTTAAAACTGAATTTGTTTTAGCCAATATTAGCTATATTAGGTATTTCAGGTCCAGCTATTCATCCGATTCCAATTAAAACTTAACATCGTGCTGTGTCTCATCTTGCCTCTTCTATATTAAATATTAGTTGATATAAATAATCCTTAAATCACCTTCACCACTTATCGAATGTATACCTAAAAACATAAACCATTTCACTCACACACTTTTTTGCATTTCGTTTAGTTGCAAAGTATCAGAGCCACTACAGCTGAGCGCTGTCGGCTCTCCCAAAAGGTGCAATGCATTATTTGATGCAGTATTTCAGGCTTATTATTTTGGCAGCAGCAACAAATGACTACCAGCTGTAACAGAGCTCACCTTGTGTTTCACCTGCCAGTTCATGAAAAGCTCATTTGCTGGGCAGCCGTAGTTCTGCAGAAGTGCAACTGATACTCCCAAGCCTCAGACCACATTAATGATGCTGGAGAATGGGGTTCTCTGGTGTGTCACGTTCTCAGAAAAAACCCTCTGAGGGACTACAAGAGCTGTTAGTGTCTGGTATAATCACCCAACCATGTCAAAAGTGCATGAAGTACACAGGAAATGTATTTTTAGCCTTGCTGTAGTACCATCATGCTGTTACACGTTTGTTTTTGTAATTACAGAATGTGCACACGTGTCTTCGATGTGTGACTGTCAGCCTAGAAATGTCTCGATGCTCTGTAAAATCTTTAAAAGGAGGCATCACTTCAGCACCAGCTGCACAATGCTATCAATGGCAAAGAAATGTACCTTCGAATTCCTTTTATTTTTTTATGTAAAATTGTACAGCGTCTTGTAGCATTGTTTAAAAGTGGTTAAATATTTATGCCTTAAAAATCAATTAATTTCATAACATAAGGATTCATATATTGTCAGTTTAATAGTCTAGCATAAAAATGGGCTTTTAACCAGTGTGTTATACACACATTGAACCCATTTGACTTGACTTCTATCAACTTCAATTTTCTTTTCTAGGTTACAGAGGTTTGGAGGCAATCAGCGCCGTAGTTAGATAGATCTGAATATTCATCCTAAATTCCAGTTTGCTCTAGTGTTTATATTTAACAAGCATAAGAACTGACACTTGAGAGGTAAAACACAAAATGGTGTAGAATATTTTAAATGCTACTGAGACCACTGAGCCCTGACAACAAACACAAGAGGCGGCTTTGACGCATGCATCTTGTGCCCTCTGCATGAAGGAGGATCTGTGATCCTGCAGGGCTGTTTCTTTTCCAGAAAGCCCCGGGGACCCATTTGGAGTCCACGGCATCAAGAACACTTTAAAATATCAGGAGATTTTAAAAAAATAAAATAAAAATTTGATTGCCTCTGCCAGATGGATAGCCAATCTGATGAACTTTAACTTTTCAGTGCAATTTAGACATCAGGAGATATCCTTATGGGAACAGCTTTTCACCTCTGAGACGCAAAGTTTCGAAGCCAACTTCTAAACATTTTCCTAGATGTCTTAGGCAAATTCTACAAACCATAGTCTAAATGCTAAAGTTTGTTATGTTTAAACTTTGTCATTGATATCTAAAGGATAAGACCGGCAAGAATAAAGATGCAAGTGGTCTTGAACTCAGATATTTGCATTTCCTGCACTGTTTGCATCCTACTGAGCTAATCAGGCATTCTGATGAATGCAACAATCTGGTGCCCAAACCCTGCTTCACATGTGTAAGTTAAGGGGAAAGTACATGTCTAGAATAAAATGCTGATTTTATATTGAAAGAACTCTATTCACTGTAGAGTCTCGCTATCAGTGAAGAAATCCTTTAGCACAATTACCAGCTCTAACTATGGACTTGTCTGATTGCATAAATGTACCTGCTGCCGCCCACAAGTCTATGCTGATAAGGAAAACTGTCTGTTGATAAAGGCAATGTGTATGGATTTGTGGTAGATTTGCCAAGATTGCTTTAATTATAGTCTGATAGGACTCTTCTAACCCTTTACAGTGTATTTAAGTAGAAATTCAATGTGTGTGTGTGTGTGTGTGTAATAGTCATTCAAATGTGATAAAGTATAAATTACCTTTTGGATTGGAAAGATTAAAGTTCATTACACACAAGCATGTTTTGTGCTTGTGGGCATGTGTGACTAACATCTAAAAATGAATTAAGAAAAAAGCCACATTTCAAAATGAAGTTGAAATTACACACATGCGGATATGTGAAGTGAAAAACATGAAAAGTGAGAAAATGCTGCTTTAAGATCAATTTAACTTGAAGCAGAAATATTTTATTTATTCAGAGGTTTTCAAATTTGACCTTTTAATTTAATTTTTCCATTTTATAGTAGAGGTAAATAGTAGTGGTTATTACTTTAATGGTTTAAAAAAAGGATTTAAAAAGCATTGTGGATATTTATTCGGATAACCTTTAGAAGGAGAAAATATGTAGAAACTAGTATGGTTAGTTAATATTGTCACATGAAGTTTGCAAATAATATTAAGAAAATAGTACACATAATCCTCATGTTGAATAAATGTTACACTTTCTAAATGGAAAATAAAAAGGAAAAAAGCAACATGTCTGTACCCCCAAATTTCTCTAAGCTATCACTACCAGTGTACTGTACAGTGGCATGTTATTTATAAAAAACGTTGCACTCTTTTACATTTTCACAAATGTAAGCACTTCACATGCTTACAGATGAGAAGTGGATAATAACTTCACATCTGTATAATAGTGGATAATAACCCGCACAGTAATGATGCATGGTGCACGGTATGAAGGTTATGAAGAAATATGTAATTTATTCAAACATATCCTTTCTTACAGCTTTGTTTACTTTTTACACGAAGACACTGCAGATCTCTTAACAGTCAGACTGATATTTTATTTTGTAAATATATTTGTGTTTTATTAGACATAGCTGAATGGATCATGCAAGTTATACTACCTTGATCAAATTCTTGGGACTTAAATTAGTGTAATACTTTAGCAGAAAGTCAGTGACTTTGTATGGTATTATTTAATGCAAATAGAATAATCCAAATTTGTATGATAAAGCAGCTGAAACTGCAACAGCTGTAGGACTTTGGCTGTTTGTTCAACCTGGGCTACATCAAACAGTTCCTCAATCAAAGCCTCTAATGTCTCTAATTCTTAGCCTCTAAGACGTCTCAGAGAATCATCATTACAGTTGTGATTCTTCAAATTTTTTGCTGCTCTTGTTTGAAAAGTAAAGTTAACATATAGAAAAGTGAAGTTACAGCAGCCTTTATATGTCTGGGGAAGAAATGTATAGGGCACATTAAAAGTACACGTACAAAATAAAGAATGTGTTTTTTATATCTCCAGCTCTGCAGATACCAAAGGTTGTACATCAGAAAAGACTGAGTGAACATTTTGTTTTTCCACAGATGCTGTTGCCGTGGCTGCAGGGGGAAAAGTATTCAGTGAATTTTTCTGACAAAATGTCTACCTTTTATTTGTCCCATGCCAACAGTGCACTACTTTGATGTGGAAAGGATTTTTCCCTTTCTTCCCTTTTTAAATTCCATATATTTTATGTTTAGATCTAGAGTCCTTAGTTGGCCATGAAAGTAGTTTGTTGTTTATCTTCATTTATTTTGAAACTACTGTTGCGTAAAACCATTTGTGTTGAATTAAACAGTTTATGAACCCATAAGTGTTAATTGTAGAACCAGAAAAACTACAAAAATATTAAAATAGTACAACAAATTGAAACTGACTTTATTTGCTATTGTTTTCAATAGTTTGGTTTGGTTGTAAAACCATTTAAAAATAAAAGGTTGAAAAAGCCTTTGGAGCCATGCCTCTTAAAAATTGGACATTACCATATTCAATTCAGTTCAGTTGAGTTCAAAAATACTATGGCTTCCAAAGGGAAATTAAAAGTTGTTGTAATACATATAATATAATTTTACTCAAAGAGTTACTGAAGATGTTGAAGTTACATTCAGTGTGAATACTTTGCAGTCATTTGTGTCATTTTTGCTGGCTACTGTAATAAACGCTGATGCTCAGTGTTCCATTTGTGATATAAATAATAAAATAACCATGAACACAACTAAAAAGGATTGAGTAAAAAAGGATGATAGACATCACTGAAACAATTCACTTTATATGGACAATCTGAAACTGCCTAAACCTCCCCATCATTGCTGAAAAAAATCACTTCTTTGCACTGATGCATGCAGATGGTCATGTCTTACCTAGTGACCCACCTAACAAACACTTTGCTTGCCAGGGATCGGGCCTACGACTGATAAATATTCGGTGATAAGTGATCATCCAAACTAAAAGTGCAAATGTTGTTTCAGGTTTAGAGCAATTGAATCCAGACTTGCATTATGCAATACCCCCCCAAAGAATTAAAAAGCCTTAAATCAAGAAACTGGTGATATGTTTTAAAAGATGAAAGAAAATGCATAATGCATTTAATCTGCTCTAACAGTTTGTAAAGTTCTGTAAAACCTATATTTTTTTTGCACTGCTACTTGCTTTTCTTTTTATGCTAAATGGATAAATTGGATGTTCCTGATGCAGAATTTGAACAGCTCTTCACATGGTTATTCATGTGTACTTAATCGCATATGGAACCGTTGGCTGAAACGTAATCCTTTTTGACATAAGTAATGCGTGAATAAGTACTGTAATGAACAATATTAGAACAAAAATGTAGCTTTGTGAATTTTCCCTCCATTCCTGCAAGCCATTCCCCATGAGAACTGATTGCGATGATTTTCCTCTCATTAGCTTTTTCTCATGTCTTTCCTGTGGGAGGACATGCTAGTCAGATTTGCCTTGTTTGCATTTAAATTTGTTTCTAGGGGAAGGAGTGGAGGCAAAAATAGGCAGCAGGTTTCAGAGGGAGTGAAGTGGAGAGGAGAAAGTGGTCAGGAAATGTTAAAATATGGATTTTCATGTGAAAATTGTAAAGGTTAAAAGTGTTAAGCCAGTCTCACTTAAGAAGGATAAAGGACATAACTCCCACAACACATGACCTATACATTCAACAGCGTTATTATCTAATAACACTGTCATATTTAGAAATTTATGTTATTTACATAAAGTTCTTTGAAAAATAAGACAAAAAGAGCAAAAGAGACAGCATCTAACTATCTATAGATTTTAATGAACATACTTGTCACAAAGAAAAGTAAACTTAGGAAGATGGCAAAACATAAAAAGAGATTAAAGGTCCCCAGAGGATTGCGTTGTTAGCAGTTAAGGAAGAGGCCAAGAGGAGGCTGATGAGAACAAACACAAGATGAAAAGGTAATATTCCCCTTTTTACAGTGTTGTAGACAAGGCAATAAACAATCTTGTCATCTGTGCTATACATCATCCTTTGTGCAGTGCAGGTCTGTCCATGTGAGCAGCTTCCTCCTTCCACAGTCAGCCCACTGCCTGACCATACATATCAGTCTCAATCAGACGACTTTCAACCTCTTTCACCTTAATTTTGTGTTCTGGCGGTTCAGTCTAACTGCACTTTATATTCTCAACCGAGGATGCTAAGTTTTAAACATCACGACTCACTGTTTATCTCTAAAAAACATTTTCTTCTCCACACCTCTACACTTTTTGCCCAGAGGTTAGATGCACCCTCCCTATTTGCGTTCAGAGTAGTGTCAGTTAGGCACAGATTCGATTCATCAAAGGTTTTAGTCCATATTGTCACTCCACATTTGTTGACTCCACATTCGTGATAAAGACTAACTGTGTCATCACATTCTACATGTGTCCTATTGGACTGAGATGTGGTGACTGAAGGCTGCTAGGGTACAGAGAACTCAGTGTCAAATTCAAGAAACCAGACAAGGCAACTCCTCCTGCTTGAAGTAAGATATCCAGGTATGCTGAGGCATTTAAGAGTCTTTGTTGACACTAAGAGGCCTACAGCCTGCCAGACCCTTAATACAAGACATGCTGGATCCATGCTTTTAGGTTTTTCATGACAAACTCTGACTCTACCTAATGCTCCAATCTGCTATCTTAATAGGAGTGGCACATGGTGTGGTCTTCTGCTGCTGTAGCAACTCTACTTCAAGGTTTGCGATGTTGTGTTATCACACTTGCTATTACACCCACCTTATCTCTAAAGAAGTGTTAGCTGAGGCACTGTTCTCTTTCTGTTATCCTAAGTGAGTCTACTTGTTCTTCCTCTGAAATGAACAAAGTGTTTTTGTGCACATAAGTGCCACTCACTGAATGTTTTCTCTTTTAAAGACTGTTCTCTATATATCCAGTAGAAGCTGATTCTAGTAGATCAGCAGTTTCTGAAATATTCAGTCCAACCCTGTGTGGCACCAACAACCTTGCCACGTTCAAAGTCTCTTTAATCCCTTTTGTCTTTGTCAGTCTGATGCTTGGTTTGAAATTCAGCAAGTTGTCTTCAGCACAACTTGATGCCAAGTGGCATCAATCTGATTCGTTAGCTCATATTTTTGTAAACAAGTGTACCTAAAAAAGTGGCCAGGGAGTGTATTTCTTTGAAAAGGTCAAAGTTCACACATCCTTAGACTACAAGATTGTGGTTAGGGCATGTTTTTCTACTGAAATGGACCTGAGTTGAGTTTCTTCTTTCAACTATGTGACAAAAATTACCGTAAAATTGCTCTTTATTGCCCTCTTGACATATGAAAAGGGGTTTATAGGAGAAGCGAAATGGCAAGAAAGTTTGAGCATGTCTGCAGAGTTCAGTATATGTCTTCTGTAAGTGAATAGCATTCATCACCTCAGGCAAATATATTGTTAGGGCCTCTGAAGCAGCAAGGGCAAATATACCCTATAGTGCATGAATCCCGGTGTGTATTTTACCCATTACTCACCACATTTCCTATTCCCAAGCATTAGTTCTGACACACACATTTGTCTGACCCTCCAGTATTTCCAGTCTAACGTCAACCTGGCTTGAGTTAATTGGTACAAACATCCCTGAGGTTACATTTTAATTAAAAAACGTGAAGGAAATCACATTCTTTGAATTTGACCAAGTTAATTTACCTGGAAATTAGTAATTGATACTACCACCTGAAACACACCATAGAAACATGCATTCAAATGAGATATCAGTCACTTATAAGAAGGTAAATTTTTGTATTTGCCTTAAGGCGGGAAACTTCAAAGGTGAATACACTAATACTGTAATATATATATATATATATATATATATATATATATATATATATATATATATATATATATATATATATAATTTGGTTAAAAATTCCAATATCTTCGCAATTTTCTAACAAAGTTCTAACAGAGCTGGTTTCCTTTTTTAAACAGAATATCTTCCTACATACACAGTTTTTTGTTATATTATCTTTGCAACACTATATTCTATTCTAATCAGACACATTTTTAACTAAAGTGGTTAAATTTACTTGGTTGAACTTTAATAACATCATGTCTGATCAACTTACTAAACCATCAGATTTGATCTTCTTACTACAATGTTTTGGTTTTGTTTAGGGCTGTCAACGTTAAGGCATTCCCGCATGTAAACCGTGTTAATATTACATTAAGGCAGATTTATCAAACTGCCTTTCTTGACCTGAAAACCTGTCTCCCATGAAGAGTTACCAAGTTCACAGCAGCGCATTATAGGGTTGACACATGGGTGGTGACGAACAACAACGAAAGATGACAATTTTGCGACAGCAGGACAGCAACAAAAGTTGAAAAATGTGAAAAATGTTCACTTGCACAAATTACAACGGTTGCTTGGACAGATGAGGACAAGCGACTGCCACCTCAGTACTCTGGTTCCACAGTAAATGAATGGAGAGGGACATTTTTAAAATAATGCTTAAAACAAAATGACTTGAAGCTTCCTGAATATAAAAACCTGGAAAACTGAGAATCTTCAGACATGTTTGGTTTGAGACAATCAAACATGCTCTTAAACATGTTTTTTTTTTTTTTTTTTTTTTTTTTTTTTTTTTAAAAATTCACCCCTCCGAATTTTTATTAGGGGGATAAATCCAGGG
>NW_015113534.1:40534-40917 GCF_001443285.1 Poecilia latipinna | reverse complement strand
GGAAAAAAAGAAAAATTTAAACAAGTTTGTTTTTAAAAAAAAAAAAAAGCCTTTAAAAAAGTTTTTTTTTTTTTTTTTTTTTTTTTTTTTTTTTTTTAACATGCATACACTGGCAATTTTAGATATGGGCTATATACCAGGGTGGCATGAGAAAAGGAAGGGGTACCCAAGAACTAGAAAATAAAACATACCTTTCTGTAAGTTATCCCCTGAACAAGTTTGCTACTTCTTGTATGCATGTGTAGTGGAATATGTTTTCCTCAGTTGCTGTGGAGTAATGGGAGACTTCATTACCTGCTTTCTGCTACAAAAAAAAAAAAAAAAAAAAAAAAAAAAAAAATTTTTTCTTTTTTAATTTTTTGGGGGGGGGAAAAGGGGAATTT
>NW_015113534.1:0-37307 GCF_001443285.1 Poecilia latipinna | reverse complement strand
AGTGAAAATTTTTTTCCCTAGTTGGTGGGGAGTAAAGGGGAACTTCATTCCCTTTTTTTGGTCAAAAAAAAAAAAAAAAAAAAAAAAAAAAAAGATAATTGCTTCCATTTTAATTACTTTGAGTGTGGCAAAAGGGAATCATTTCTGTAAGAAGCACAACAGTGTGCATTTCTATATTACAAGCTAATTAATCGTGATTAATCACAGCAGATTAAATTATTTCATCGATAGTTGTATTTATACCTCTATAGAAAATCATGAATCAGTAATTAAAAGTACCGATGAACTATTTATTTTATGTTTTAAAAATTTGATTTGGTAGAAATCAGTTTCATGTGTAAATTATGGAAAAAAAATAAAAAATACAGGTTTATTTGTTCTGCACATTTCAGTGTAAGAAATTATTTACTCTGCTACTGTTGTAAAGGAGGAGTTTATTTCAAGACATTTTACAAAGGGAGTCCAAAAGTATGGACACCTCTGTCTTCTTATCTTTAACTTAAATGTCAGAAAGCAACGTTAGGAAATCATCCTAACATTAGGTGGTCTCTGTCACCTGTATTACATTTCCGCAGAACTCTGGGTGGCCCTGGGAGGTCACCAAGTGTTCTTCACCCGCCGTTATGTTACTGGAAGTTCTACTGAGTCAGAGAAGGACTCACTGGAGGAGAGTGTGTAGGAGCTGCTGGTCGACTGCTGCTTTGAACCCAGCCTTCTACAGAAGCTCTGCTTTTAGCTGCCTCCTTCAGGTCTCTTTTATTGCCTCAGACACTTCTCTTCATAACGTACGATTACGAATTTGGTGTGTAAATGTGTAGTTGTCAATATGACGTCTCAAATATAAGTTACACATTATTGCTACGGACAGCAAAGGTGTTAAAATGCAGCGCAAGTAACGCAAGATGATGAAATAAGTACAAGTTTTTACTGTGGGAGAATAAATAATTCCCTATAACTTATGTAAACACAGACACACACACGCACGCACATGCACACACACAGACTCGTACACCAGAAATCCCACTGCACAGGACTAAAGTAGAACAAACCTTCCTATCATTGCTGCTTCTATTGTGAGAATTGTTTTTAATGCAGTCTTTACCCTCAGAAAATAACACCTTGATGTGCATTTGTATCATTGTACTACTGCTCTTGCACACCTTAAAAGGTTACAAAGACACACTGCTGTGAAAACCCAACGCTCGCTGCATGCTGATTAACTGAAAGGCAATTTACTGCCTCGCAACGCAACCTATGTTTCAGGCAAAAATTTTAACCAGTTTTCTCTGCTGAGAAAATCACCTCCATAATGAGGGAGCAACTTAAATCATGGTCAGTCAGGCATATAGACAGAAAGACGATGTGGGGGAAAGAAGTGCACTGAAAGCACACAATGTATGTAGCTCTCATATTCTTGGAAAAACAGCAAACCAGAAATAACATTATCATATGACTTTATAGGTTTATGATAAGATACAGTATTCCCAACACTTATAGAACAAGAACCTGCTAAAAATCTAAACATAGTTTCCTTTACTTAACCCATTTTCTTTAATACAGCTACAACTCAGTCAATTGGAATAATAAAAAAAAGTGCATTTGTTTCATTTCAGATCAAGATGTCAAAGTTTAAGAAAAAGTTAATTACACACAGAAGAAAGTTAATTTCATGTGTTTATTTTTTACTGTTGATGCTAATTATTATGTCACTATGATGCGAATGAAGACTTCCAAAGATTTAAACACCATATGCCACCACTGCTACATTCCTTGAATTCATCTCCTCAACAACACCAAAGGTGTCTTGCAGTGGCTAGGGAGAAACATGGCTGGACAGTCACTCAGTTGTCCACACTCATATTTTCAACTCAAAGTAAATTTTATTTGAAAATCTAACTTCCAGAACCTGGAAGAATAGTGGTGAGAACATTACCTGATGTCCAGTGGGATGTTTTTACAGTCAATAACGACTTTTGGAGCCATGTCATCTGATTCTGTTGGTCCACAGTTTTTCTATAAGCACTTCATACTTTCCTCTACAGACAAGCTTCATGCAGATTCTGAGTTAATTCTTCAGCAGGATTTGGCAATGTCTACTAGACGGAGACCACACTATCATTGTGCTTCACAGCAAACTCTCCGGAAATAAACCCCATGCAGAATCCAAAAATCATTGCCAAGGGGAAGATTGAAGACACCAGAGTCAACAATACAGAGAAGCTGAAGGCTTTTATTAAAATAATCTGTGCTTCCTTAAGCACAAGCCATGTGGCATTGATTCAGTAATTCATCCAAACTAAAGACAAACCAAGTATCGAGAGCATTTTCATCAAAAGTAGCAAAAAAATTAATAAAATGCCTGGACTTCACCAGTATGTGTGAAATAGTTTATTATTGCATATGAGTTTCACATTTTGAACTGAATTGCTGGATAAAATAACTTTTCAGTGATATTCTACTTAATTTGTATAATGCTATTTGCACATCTATGGGTTCTTGTGACATGCCTCAGCTAAGCTGTCATGCAGACGCTAACCTTTATCTCTTTTGTGTGAGCATCCCCCATGTGCTGCTTGCAATTTATGTTTTGTCTTCCTGATCCTACTTTCAGCTAAGTACCAGTTTACGAGCTGTGCCAGATCAAGGAATGCCGTGCATCTGTGTGGGCATATGAGCAGCTGGGTTAATTTACTCAGATGTGTGCATAGAGTGCACACATCCACATAACTGCACATACAATAAAATATTCAACACATTATGTGCGTGATGGGGAAACGACACCTTCTTGGCATTAGACTGCAGTGTTCTGGGATAATTCTCTACATTCTACACTAAGTAGCAGTTCCATGAAAAAAATGAGCTTAGTTCTGAGCTTGAGAGCTTGGCTCACTTATTATTAGCAATATGCATCCAATCTACATCAAGATGTCACTGAGAAAACATCTGTGATATATAGGGGTGCAGATTTAAACATTTAATGTGAAGTGAACCAAATGTTAGCGCCGTTTTAGGTGACTCCTGCAATTTACATAATTAGGTGCACTGAGTGATGGGCAAATTAATTTTATTTTAGAACATATACAAGGAACATAAGAGCAAAACTAAATACATAAAAAACACAACATTGCTTGTAGGTGTGGTGTAAAACATATTTGTAAAGCATTGAGGTGACAGATGGTTGTGTATCATGTGATGACTGAAAAACGTGGCTCAATTACCATATACATGAGGGCAAGTAGAGTTGGACTAACATCAGAGAAAAATTCTGAATGTGAAGTAAAATCTCTCAGTTTATGACTCCGGTTCGTCTGTACCCTTAATAAATCAAAATTTCTTTTTGTCACAGCAGTTTGGCTGAGTTGCTCCACCATCTGATGTCACAATGATGAGGGATTGGCCATCCACATACTGTCTGGCTATTGCATAATTAGAGGCTTGCCGGTGCATGTGGCCGTTTCTCGCATAAGCACGTGCTTTGGGATTTGTCGGAGTTTGGCGAAGACGAGCCTTGCTCTGCCTGAGAAAGTCGGCCTATGGAAAACCTCAGTGGAGTTATGATCCACTGTGGTGGAATGATAAAAAGCTTGTCAGGTGAAGAGGTGAGTCAAGGATTTACAGCCGATGGTTTTATTCTGTACACAGAGAGCCAGAACCCTCAGGATCTGTCTTGTGAAGTGTTTTTCTGCATCATGGCTGTGTTCTGCCATGCAGACTGTGCATCCAACATGTAGATCCATTCAACTTAGTTTGCTTTTAAATCTTATTTTGTGTGATATCAGAAGCAGAGAACCCAAATTTCACAAACGTATGCAGCATCAGTCTTCCCATGTTTTACTATTGCTTCTTAAGTAAAATTATACAGAATCATATAGGAAATAAAAGCAAATCATCGAAATGCTTCTCTTTCAGTCAGTACCTCTGATTAAGTCGTTTGAACTGTCATCATAACATATATACATAAAATTAACTTTTATCTTTCATGTTTTTAGGGGGCTTTTTTTATTTAAAATTCTCAAAAGTATATTTGCATTCAACCCCCTTCATTCAGAACCCTGAACTAAAATCCAGTGCAATCAATTGCCCCCAGAAGTCACCTAATTAGTAAATAAGCAGCTGCCTGTGTGAAATTTAGTCTCAGTACAAGAACAGCTGCTCTGTTAAAACCAATCCTTTGAATCTCTCAGTACGTTGAGTCGCTTAAGTGAATGTTGAAAATGCTCCAAGACCTACCAAGACAAGTCTACACTGAAAATAAACCATATAAGAAAAAAGCAGCCAAGAACCCCATGGTAACTTTGGTGGATACAAAATAAGAATAAAAAGCTGTTCTATATGGAAGACTGGCAAGAAGAAGCCCTTGTTAAAAAAAAAAACCCAATAAACCATAAAAGAGACAGAGACGACGTATGCTAGAGGGTGCTCTTGTCATGTTACATGATGGAAATGGACCCATGTTTTAGCAAGAAATCTGGAGCCTCGTGATGCTGGTGATAAAATATTTGAAAATTAGCTTAGAAACAGAAGCAACAGGAGCGCAGGAAAACATGGAGGATTACAGGCACTGGAAACGGAGAATCTGGCAAAGAGGTACTGAGACGGAGAGGTACAGGTAACTGCTGGAAAGGTGAATAAATGACATGAGAATAAGATGTGAGTAATTAGTGGAATGTAGAGCAGTTTGGAGATAACGTGCAAAGAGGAGACGAGTGAAAATTTAAACACTTAAATAAACACGGAAGGGGCTTAGCGTGACACACGAAACAGAAAAACTAAAATCTGATAAATAATGAAAATCAATCAATCAATTATATCAATAAATCATCTTAAAAAAGTGATGGAAAGCAATACAATAAAAACAAATGCAAGAATAGTAGAACATAAGAAAGAACTAATAACTAAAACACACAAAAAAACTAAGAAACATCATTAATAAAACTCAACAGCTCCAAATAATAAAAAAACACATATCCAAGGTGATAAACCAAAAGACTAACACACATGGGTCACGGCAGCCAAAATGAAACATATGGCCACATTGTATGGTGAAAGCTAACATGGTCTAAATTATGAAACGTGGTGTGTGGATAGAAAAGCTGATGACGGTTGATAGGAAGCCAAAATTACAGGTTTACAATGGCATTGTTTAGATCAAAGATGATTAATATGTCAGCATGGCAGGGACAAAGTCCAGGCTAATATATCAACAGATGTTCAGTCCAGTCTGATTGAGCTTGGCCTATTTAAAGAAGAATGGGCAGAACATTTTCTGGATGTGCAAAGCTAGTAGAGACAACGGGTCTGAATAGAAGTGGACACCTCACATTTATTACTTTTTACTCCATTTCACAATTTTGTCATTAATTAGTGCTGGTCAATTACATTAAAATCCTGACAAAATGTATTGCAAGTCACAGTAGCTTGCTCCATAGTGTGAACTATTCATAGATAAGTAAACAGAATTACCTCTCCAGGACTACTGTGTGCTGCACTTTGTATCGAATGACTTTTGGGTGGTGTTATGAAAAACCGATATGTCAAGGCAGCTATCCAGACAGGATCCATATAAAAATCTTCCAAAATCATTTAAAGCTAATGAGTTCCTCATAATTTGTCAAAGGTGGCATAAATTATAGAAAATTGGCTCAATAAGACAGTGGCCAGCTTACAAACAGAATCTTACATAATAGAACTGGAAGTGCAAAGGCAATATGTGCCAGGAAGAATCATCAATCCAACCTAGGAGAAAAACGTGTATCAGATAATAAATCAGAGTGGAAATGAATGACTATTCAAGAATCATAGACAATCAAATGATTTGTTTTTTCAACAGGTTTTTCTCCAGTGCTAAAAAATTTAAAACATCTCAAATACAGTTATTCTATTAAGTCTGTCATTTAGGTTTATTTTTATTTATTTATTTATTTTACCTAGATTGTGTTCATTACGACTGCGGCTGAAAGCGTATTTTTTTGTAGGAAAGGTTTGGAAAAGCGAAATCAATTATTATAGTTGGGAAAGAGATTGTTGGTAGGACGTGCTGCCCAGGGCATAATCTTTAGCCTAAATTGAACATGATTAGAGAGATGGAAAGTGATAAAGAAGCTAACACAGGCGAGAGAGCTGTTTGCAAGATCAGAACTCATCTGAGAAAACCCAGCACTTTAAGAGGCTTCATTGAAGTTAAAATCTCTCATTGATCGGGGAAACACTGAAGAAATATCAGAAGTTTCAAAGACTTGGCGACTGATTTGTTCAAGTTCATCCAGCTCACCATCCATGGACACTGATTTGCAGAGGTCAGATGGGAGGTTGAAGCCTCCCGTAACATCTCCAAACTGCTCTTACCTCAATGACGGAGCTCCGCGTGAAGATATTATCAAAAATTTAAGCGGGTCTTTGGAGCTCAGCACATAGGTGAGATAAGCAGTTGGCTTTACGGTGTAGTTAATGATTAATGGGTATTTAATGGTACATCCTATGTAATGTTAATGTGGGAACTCAAAAAGAATCCTCCATCTGCATTTGGCTCTTCTGTAAAAAGTCTGTTAAAGATCCACACAGAGTGGGTTTATCCGACTCGCTTGTCCCTAATTCAACATGAACTAAAAGCTTGTGTGCAGCTTCTTAAAAGTTACTCTATTGCAGGCCTGTGAGACGTACAAAGGCCAAATTATGCTTCATTCATTCATTCGTTCATTCAGTCGTTTGGGACTCAGAGAGAGCAGTCCAGGAGGGAAATCCAGACATGCCTTTCCCAATGTAGGATGCAGAATGCATCTGAACAACCTCCAAATTGAGACTTTGCATTAGATGCCAAAACCACCTTAAGTGATTTTATAGACTCTATGCTAAGCTTCCCCTGGTTGGTGGATTGCATGAATATATCATAAAGCTGTGTGCCGCTACCTTACGGAGGAAGCTCCTATCAGCTGCTTGTGACCAAAATTTTATTCTTTTGGTCGTGATCTTTATCTCAGCCATAGGTGAGGGTTGGGACGTAGATATGTACCTGAACTGAAAGCTTTTATGTATTTATGACAACAGACTGGAACCGATTTTACATTGCTGCAGATGAGGCCTCTATCTGCAGAAGCGTATTGCTGTCGAGGAAGAAAATAGGTTTTGAACTCTATCACATTACAACATAATAATTATATTGCACAAACGTGATAATTATCTTGTATAAATGTAATAAAGTCATCCAGATGGTGGTGGTGGTAGTGTGCTTAAAGTGCATGCATAATGAAGGCTGGTAGAGTGGCTAATTTACATGAATCAGTTAAATATTACTTAATGCTTGATCTAAAACATGGAAAGATGATGATTCTGCTGCACAATGTGGATGAGATCTTTGTTAGCTAAAATTGTCATGCTAATGCAAAATAATCATCATCTTCATACTACTCATGCAATATATTATCATGCTATACAATATTATGTTTTGCTTGTACAATATATTAGCATATCTGTGCAGTAAAATGGTCACGTTTCTACAATGTAAGTGTGTTCTTACAATTTATTATCATGTTTGTGCAAATATCATGATATCAAATCGTGTTTTCCTCTGTCCTTCTGCTTGTTGGACTCCAGCTCTATGCTAAGATACTTCAACTTCTCCATCATTTGACAAATCAAACTACTCTGACCTACTGGTAGTAATGCCCCTGTCACACATTATTATATATCTGCATTCTATGTAATGCCATATAGGCATACATAATTTAATCACCAGTTAAACAAGATCCCAGATTTTTTTTTTTTTAACATGTGGAAGAATTACACATCAGTGGTTCAGTTCTCACATGGGCACCACTGCTACAGCATTTACACAACTGCTACTCACATATTGTAACAAAAGCCCAGATACAATGACATAAAATAATCTAAAAAAAAACAACAACAACTAAACACTATGAAATTGTTCTTTCTGTAATTAATGATGAATATTCACACACCTCCTGACAGCGAATGCTTGAACTACATTCTGAATAACTCTGTGCATAATTGGCTGACCTATTGGGGTCACTCATAGAGCATAGGAATTTAATTTCCATATGTAATGTTAGGCCTTGATTTGGAAAACAACAAAATAAAAGTGACATCATGGCTAAAGTTATGTATCTTCTACCCAGTCCTGACTCCAGATCTCACACATACCCACACACACTTTTCTGACCTGATATGTATCGGAAGCAACACACATAATTCAGAGACCTGACAGGATATAATGTTAGACAAACTGCAATCCCAAACAACAAAGAAGTTCAAGCTGAAGCCTGGTTTTAATACTTAAAGTGTGAGCTCCTTATCATCTCTGTCAACTGAGGACAAATTCCTCTGGTTGGCTCTTGTTCTACTTACCAATAGCAAATTATTTCCGTTTATCTAAAATCCATGACCAGAGCCACCTACTTCTGACATATGTAAGCATAACCCTTTTGTCTTCCTTCCTAGAAAAATTAACTGGACAAAATTTATTTTAGTGTCTTTTGGAAGATGAGGTGAGATTCAGTGTAAATACAGCCAGACAGTTTTCCTTGATGGTTTTGAAAAATTAAGCCCCCTTCCAATTTACTGAATGTTTAAAAGCCGTGAAGAGCATAATTATCGGTTGTGCCCTTGCATTACTTTAATTTGAGTGTTTTGTTCTTGAATAATCTTATTTGACTCTTAAAACACATAAGGTGAAGGTTCACTTTGGTAAAAGAAGCCTGGCGGTCATTATTGTCCAGAAATAAATAAATAAATAAAATATATACACACACACACACACACATATATATATATATATATATATGTATATATATATATATATAGCTTTAATTCAACCCTATACTTGAAATAAATATGTCTTTGTTAGTGCAAAATATATTTATTTTTTGTCAAGGGTACACCAACAGCTGATGAGTTGTGCATCACAAAATCCATCTATATTTTTAAAGAAAATTTGCCGCCTTAAATTCCAACTTGTCAGAGACTTTCTAGCCATGGGTTACAACTAAATAAGTACTACCAATATCTGCTGTTGATAAATCAAACAAATTAAACCATTATCCAGTACACCTTTTACATATGGGGATTATAGTGAGTGGATCAGCAAAACAATTATAATTTTAATAGAAAATCTTCAATTTGAGTATTATTTCTATTAATCACCAGCTCGACTTCTTGAATTTTATCCAAAATGTAGTAAACCTCAAACGGGAATATTTAAGAAGGTAAAAGTGAGTTTTTTTTTTTTTTTTTATGAGAAATTCAGCTAGTATTGTAGACTATTTATGTTTGTAGAATGTTTAAAAATGTGCATTAAAACATTACTGTAAAAACGATAAACCTTCTCTACCAAAAGTTGCCCTACATAGTGAACGTTTACCCTCAGTGATATTAGTAGAAAAAAGGAGAAAAGAAAGCATTGCCTTTTATCTTACTTGTAATTGAAAAGGGAAAAGGAAAAAATAATCACACAAAGTCATTGGTGGCCTCTGGTTGAAAAGTTGTTTGATTAAATGAGCTAAATAAAAACCTTCTTTTGGACAGCTTTGTATACGCTAAATTTGATCAAAGTAGAGACAGTGACTGGCAGACCTGAAATGGCCTTAACAAGATGCCAATAGTGGTCCAGTATCTGAGGGTAAATGTCTGTGTTATATGTTGAGGTTTTGTACTCCTTCTGTGTGAAACATGAATCTGGAAATTGTAATTGCAAATTTATTCATGTGAGATTACAATGTCTTTCATAACAAGAGATAGTGGAACAAAACATGATGTTAAAATAAAATAGATTTGCATTTCAAGAATGTTTCTGGCAAAATAGGTGAAGAAACAAATTCTCTTTGTCCTTTTTATGCTCTGTGTTGCCATGTTGTTGCTGTGAAACCACAAGCAATCATTTGTGCAGTTATGCCCTGGGCTAACTGTGACTGTGGACATTACAAACATGTCACTGGTTTGACTAATGCATGGAAACAAGCTGGAAAATATGAAAGGTTTACATTTTCTTCAAGTGTCCTCCTCGATCATTGTGTAGCAGCTCAGATGGATGTTTGATCAGTGTGTAATGTTTTTGATAAGCATTTTTTCCTATTGCTTTATGAGTGCTAGTAGTCTACTAATCATGTCCACATTTATACTTCTTTGTTCAAATATAGTCAAGCAAAGACATTACACTTTAGGGCAATTACATTCTTTTATTTTGGAATTGATCTTAAAAGTAGAAACGGAATGGCATTTAAATAAAACAGAAATGGAAATGAAGGGTAATCGGTGCAAAACTTTCTGTTTTGTCTTTTCAGCTGCTGTCAAAGATACAAGTGTACTGATTAAAATGTATAACCCACTGTGAGAAAATTGCTGGGTTAGTTGTGCTGCTTTTTCTAATTACGTAACAAGAAGGAAGTAATGTACATGTTGGGTTAATTGGCTATTCTATTTGATTGTGGGGGTGAGCGTGCACGGTTGTTTGCCTGGTGTGTCTCTGTACTGGCCCTGTGATGGACTGTTGACATTGCAAGAACGGAGCCTGGCTCACTCCCAAATGGGAGCTCAGATGGGAAGCATCCCACTCTGACCCCAAACAGGACAAAGTGAGCTCAGAAAATGGATGAGTAGCTACTCTGCTATAGGGGGTGAGTCCGAACTTATCTGCAAAGTTCCATTCAACTCTTTTGTTTGTCATGATGTATAGGAAGATAGGGTAATATTTTGATACTATATCTACATGCATCACTGAAATGTAAAAAGTGTAGCAGCTGAGCACTTTGTCAAAAATGATGAATAGAAAGAGATTTTGTGTCTGTACTGCAAAGCTAGGAAACATAATGTGAAAACTGTTAGTCATAAATCCCAAGCTATAGCAGTTCAAGTCAATTCCCCTTTGAGTTACAGATGCTGCCCTTCAGTCGAATAATGATATATTACACCTATGGAATCTGTCATCCGTTTGCTGTGTACCGTTGCATGAGTGGGACAGTTTTGTGTAAGTAGAAAAAGAAAAGAAAAAAAACATAGAAGGGAACTTTGACTGTGAGAATATTCCTGACATTCTTTGTATTATAATGATGCAATAAAAATGTTTGGACTTTGCAAATTCAACATAAGTAATAGTCCGCATTATTTATTAGGATTGTCAGGTGAAGGAATACAATTTGTAAAACATTTTATCAACGCATTCTACAACTAATCGGTGAAATGGCGCTGTGTGTGCATTCATCCTTATGATCAAAGGAGTGGAACACAGCTCTGGATTGGCAGCCTACACAATGTACTCATCCAAAAAGACTTGTGGGATATGGAACAACACTGGATGTTTTTCAGTTCTAATCTCATTTTGCTTTTGGAGATGAGCGTTGAAAGACAAAATGATTTAAGTTATTTGTCATTTATTTAATTTAAACATATTAGGAGGCTAGAAAAAAAGTACTTTGATTATAGCTCTCATAATCAACTAATCAGAACGGGAAATCAAAAGTCAAAAGTTTCACAAAACCAAGAAATCAGTGTTTTAAAATCGATTTAGATGGTGCAAAGGATATTTACCATTCACAGAAACCTCTGAACACATATAAGAAACCAGATGGGTAAGATAATTTTTAGCAAGAGATCTAAAAATATTTCACATTGAAAACTGGCTTACATTTTATGAGAAGCTCCTATATCTAATAACAATCACCTGCAAAGTGATAATGAGTGTCTTTGGTATAAAATTGTGGAAGAATGTCCAAACGGTACAATTAAACACCCTGCCTTCTCCCCAAAATCTCATCAGATTGCAGAAATAAAATATTCAAATTGACTTTCATATTCTTACTCATATTATCATACATTCTCTATTTGAACATTAAACGGACCAACTGCAGTTTTAAATTTTAATATTATCCTTGAATCCCTTGTTACTGACGGTGCCCTGGTATTTTTCACCTTTTGTCAAGCTGCGACCACAATCTTCAGCGTATTTCGTTGGAATCAGCCGAGAGATCCATTGTAACTAAAGGAGCTGTCAAGGTCTACAGCCCAGAGGGGTTTTGGAGTAGTTGTGAACTCCAAAAATCTGGCCTTTATGAAAGAACAGTAAGAAAGACACTGCTGGAGGAGATTTATATATTTATATAAAAATACTGTCTAAAGTTTGTCAGAAGCCGTGTAGATGATACAGCCAACATATGGATATAGGTGGTGTGGTAAGATGAGGTTAAAACTGAACTGCCAGGCCTACTTTCAAAATGCTACGTCGGGAAAACAAATACTGCATCATGAAACAATGCATAGAAAAAAAAATAAAAATAATACCAACAAAGTGAAATGAAAAAGTGATGGCACCACAAGACTAATGAACATAAAACAAATAAATATTTAAGATTTTAATGAGACTGGATGAGGATAACTATGTAAAAAAAAAAAAGCGTTTTTTTCTTTTTGCGTTTCCATATTGGTAACTTAAGAATTCAGTGAACAAAAGATACATTTACAGACTTATCATTCGACCGATGCCTTTTCTTCAGTTTCACCTTAAGATTGCATCAACATGAATTAACATACAACAAAATACTTAGGACTATTGAAACATTCCATAGTATTTCAATTTCCAAGTACAAATTTGTTTTTCTGTGTTCTGTAATTAAACTTCCTGTCTTGGAAACATGTAGCAGAGCTACATATAGAAAAGTGTGTGCCAGGTGGGAGCAGTTTCCTTGTTGCTGTAATTGATGTGTTTTCAAACAGAACAGCAGTCTGCTGAGTTGGAGTGGGATGTTTTAAGGAAAGAAATTAAGATTCTCTCACCTTTGCTTGGAGGTTCGTATTATCTAAACCACAAACGCTTAACTTACAAATTATCGCTTTGCATTAGGCCAGTTTGGACTTCCATGTGACATGTTCCACTAACAATTAGATGTATATTTACTTAGCCTTGTTGCTCAGTTTCATGTTTGTGTTCTTGTTTTGCTTCCAGATGATCAATCGGTTGTTTTTCTAGTTGCTCTCTGCTATCAACCTGGATCAGTGGCTTGTATGTTACTTCACGTTCAGTTCTGGATCTTTTAGTAGCTTCCCGCTTTGGCGGGATCTATCACAGTGGCAACTTATGATGAAAACCTAAAATGCTTGAGGGCAGGTTAGGTTTTAAGATGAGAGGATCTGACGTGTGAAAAGGATAGGAAAGGCAGAGGTGTGTGAGCGCTGACACATATTCATCTAGTTTCTGTTTCTTTCAGTGCAAGGCTTTTGGCTTTTACCAAGAAGCCTTTTTTTTTTTTTGTTGCAGAAGAACTGAGACCCTTATGTGTCAAATTTGCTTATATATCCCAACCAAAAACAACGGAATTTAATGTAGCATATGGTAAATTAATTTTAGAAAAAACGATTAAGTAAAAATAAGTAAATGAAAAATAAAAAGGCAAAACATTCTGATGTGGGAGAATCTGCTGAAGGGGCAACTATAAGTCATTCACTCCACAAACCTGGCCTGTAGAGAATAACTAACTGTGGATAAAGTCTAATATGTTTCTAAAACTAATACTGTACGTCACCCTGAACACACCATTACCTCTGTGAAATATGGTGGTGACTTTGGGTGGAGGGGATGAAATACCAGCCAATCCTGGAAGAAAAGCTGTTAGAGGATACACGAGATTTGAGACAGGAGTAGAGACTCGCCTTACTGTAGGACTGCTTTTCTAGACATACAACAGAGATACAATGGAATGGTTTTGATCAAACCACATCCATGTGTTACAATAATGAAATGAAATAACATCAGACTTGCATAACCCTTTTCAGGGCCAGAAAAGACTATTTCCATTCATGAACACACTGATGATGGCACGCTGTGTAGCCACAGCTGCCCTGGGGCAGTCTGACAGAAGAAGCAAGGCTGCTACATCGCACCATTGCCCCTTCTGACCACCACCAGCAGGCAAGGTGGGTGAAGTGTCTTGCCCAAGGACACACAGACATAGCCGAATGGAGCGGATGAATCTGCCCCACCTAATTAGCCCAATATGCGTGAAAACCTTCAGAAGACAACAAAGGTCTTCTCCGTTTAAAATTTTTTTACAAGCATTTTGGTAGATTTTTGTATTAGTTGCTGAAAAAAAGACATAAATATTGATTCAATAATGAGCTCTGACAACCCACATAATGCAAACGATTCCTCTGTGAGTTTCATAATGGGAAAATCGTGATCAGATTTTACAAAAATAATAGAAATCACACTCCACAGATCCCAATAACAAAAAGGACACCCCATGAAATATCAAATTATTTTCTAATGGCTATTTACTACAAATGTTAACACTAGTATTGCTTCATGGAATTCAGGACACATCCACATTTATTCTGACTAAAAATCTCAATGGCTGAGATCATTGTTGCTGATCTCAGCCAGCAACAATGAGATCATAATTACTCAACATTTTGTGGGAGTTTTTCTCTGTTTAAATCAACGGTTAGCTTTCTGGGCTCCTGATTCATGAATTGGGAGTTCGAAAGAGCTGCCTGAGGCCTTCAGAAAGAGGATTGCAGCGGCTCATGAGTCTGGTAAGGGATTTGAAGTTGTATAAAAAAGACATCCGATCATTCCTCCGCATAGAAAATAATCTTCTAGTGGAGGATATTTAAAGCAAACTGGCCACATGTCCTGGCCTGACCATCCGACTAAGTTCAAATATATTTAGTTTTCATGGGAGGGGTGAAAGGAAGAAACCTCAGCAGTCTATGGAAAATAAGAACACACTGAGGTTTGCCAAAGTGAACGCAGACATCGATTAGGACTTCTGGAACAAGGTTCTTTAGAGAGATTTGTCTAAAATCTCACATTTTTGGAGGCCAAACATGTTTGATGTAAAGAAAACACAGCATTCAAGGAAAGTGAATTTATCTGGCTCAGAAGATATTTTCACCAAAATGAGCAAAACTGGGTATTTTGGGTTTGGTGTTTAATGAATAAATCTACGTCAATTTTTCACCTGTTCCCAGATATATAAAAAAAAATGAATAAACGTGAATGTTTATTTTGAAAGACAGGGTTGTACTGATTTTCTATATGACTACAAATTACATTAGCTATGTTTTCAATTTATATGTTTATACGTTTGACCTCAAGTGAAAAGGTTTCTCTCTACTTATTAAGCAGTTGATGAGGCAAGTAAAAAATCCATTATTGGTCAGATTTTCAGATGCTAGGATAACAGAGATGTTGCTGCCAACTGTTCTTCTTTTGCAAAGCTTTTAATCCAGCTCAAGCTCCCTCTCAAAGCCAGATGAAATTTATTGAACATCTTCCACAACAAGTAACATACAAAGAACTGTTTGTGCTCGTCACAGGATGAGCGAGAAGACGCACGTTTCTGAGCATGCCGTCACCTTTTGCAAAGCTTTTGTTAGAGCACGGAGATGAACTCGAGTCAGGGCAGTTCAAATTCAAAATGCACTCCGTGGATGTTTTGCCCCAGGCAAGCTAAAACCTTACCTCACACCACACTCCCGCCCCCGCCCCCGGCATCCAAGCCCCAACGTTTACGATGCACCGAAAGAGAGCTGATTTTCTCCTCTATTCCTTTCGCATCAGAACTGCCATTGATTCATCTCATTCTGTTGTCCCAGATATCTGTTGTAGTTTAACATCTCGCTACGGAGTGTGCTGCAAATTAACAGCAGTGCTACGCACAAACTCTGCGGTATCATAAAATATGACTAGATTTTTTGTTTTGTTTTGTTTTGTTTTGTTTTGTAGGTTAGGTTCAAAATGTTTGGATACTTGAGCTTACTGGCATCTCCACCGAGGACAGCAATAAAACATTAAGTCTGGTCAGTGCTAGGAGATTGACCTTTGGAGTGCTTGCTGAACTGAAAAGCACAGCAGATGATTAAATCAGAAAGCTGTCTTAACTCATCATTTTAACTGTGAATACAGAGAAAATGAAAATTCCGATTAATGCTGGACCTAAAGGAGAAATGTTGTATTGACAATACATGAAATCATCACAGATAGCCTTTTAAAGACGACTGTTAAAGACATGAAGGCAAAAATATTGCCTTCATCTCCTCACACACTTGCAGAATTACTTCAGTCTGACTGACCACAGGATTTGAATGCATTTAATTTATCTGGGCATTCTGTGCTTGATCAAAATAAAAAAGCGTAGGAGTTTCAGTTGACCCTAATTTGGGCACTAAGTGTTTCAGCTGCCTGTTACACTAGGGATCCAAAAACATGCTGTGATCATGAGTTGTGAAACGGATTAACAAGAACTGAAGGATGTGTAACCCTCAGAGGAAGAGGGCCGACTTTATTTTATTTATTTTTTATTTTTTTTGTCATTTCAAAAATATCCCTTCTGCCTAATTAATTGTAATCCTAATGTGTCCTAGTGCAATGAATATGCCCCGAGAGCAGTTTGATGAGCCTCAGCGAGCACATTTTCTAAACCAACTAATGCTTTCAGGACAAATTTGAGTGGGTTCATTCATATTCTGAACCCATTCACCTGCAAAATTATTAGAAGTAAAAAAAATAAATAAATAAAAAGACTAAATAACTTTTTCAAAATGTGGAAATTGGGGAAATAAATCCATGCATGAAATAAAGTAATTCAGATGTTGCATACAAAACCTTGAACAACTTCAACTGCAGTTTTAAAACAGGAGTGCACAGGAATCGCAAACAATGTTTTTGAAGCAAGTTTTAAGTTCAAGGTGTTCGAGATGAATCTAAGAACTCTTTAGATTTCTTTTCAAATATATATTTTTTTATTCATTTTCTCTTGGAAGAGACTGATTATGCCAACTTTAATGAGATGTGCTACTGCAATGTATTTAACATGACTTCAGGGTCCACAAATGGAAGGCTGGTTGAATAAAACCTGTTCCATTTTTAATTTTCTTTGAGGCTAAGGATGCTCCCATTAATACTAACAGGTTTCAATGACTTGCATTGCACTAGGATGCAGCTTAACCTGCCGTAACCTCATTTGGTTTGCTGATAAAGCATTGTGAAGCATTTTGTTCCTATAAAATAGAGCTATGTAGTTTTAATAATCTGAAAAGAGTTGCAGTGCCTTTGAAAAATATAAATATTTTGCCATAAATGTTAGTATTTTTCAAGCCTTGACACAGAACCTCAATTAGATTTAGATATGAATTTTGACTAGACCATTTTAAAGCATGTTTAAGCATTCCATTGTAGTTCTAGCATGACATGATTGTTTTGACGAAAGGTGAACTTCAATTGCAGTCTTACTCTACATGGTTTGTAGCCTCAACAATCGACTTTTCCCAGCATTTAGCTGCATCAATTTTCCCATCAACACTCACCTGCCTCCTTTTAGCCTACCTACTCAATAAAAGCATCCCCACAGCATGATGCTTCCACCACCATGAATTACAATGGACACAATTTTTTTTATTTTGTATGTAGACCATAAAGTTCACTTTTCTCCATACAGTCTTTATTAAAGACCGATTTTTGTGGAGTAAAAACTACACAAAGACTAGTTTTTAAACTTTCCTTGACTTGCATGGCCTGTCATTTTAGGTGAACCATCATGCCTTGGCAAGTACGCAGGTGTGCCATACTCTTTCCATCTTCAGATAATAGATTAAACAGCAACCCATGACATGAGATGTTCACACATTGCCGTATTGGTTTTAAAGTAACCCTGCCTAAACAGTCCGTTGTAATGGGCTTTATGGAACAGTTGGGGGTGCATTGCCTCTGTGCAATTTAATATACTGACATGAAATTGCGCAGAGATAGACAGACTGCTTTTTATTGCAAGTTGCCATATAGTGAGGTATTTGAGTCCAAGCCCTCAGTTTTACCCTAAAACATTCAAACCTCAATCTCACTCATAAATTTGTATTAATAAATGAAAAAAATGAGACAACCAGTGTTTTGTTTCACAGTTTGGAAGAAATTGGTCCAGACTTTCACCTAAATTATAACAGACCAAAACAATGAAAACATTATTCTGTCCTCTCTCTCTCTCACACGCACACACACACACACACACGCACACGCACACGCACACGCACACACACACACACACACACACACACAGTTTGACTCTGTGCCCTAAACAAAACAAACATCCTGGGTGACAGTTTTGTCTATGGACTCATTTGCAAGGATACAGTTGTGTGCATCCTTGCAACACCTACCTTCCTCCCTTCCTTATTCCAGTCTCATTTTCTCATCCTACGTTGCCCTTGATTTCTAACATCTTCTCCATTTCACCTCCCTCCTTCTTCTTTCATTCTCTTTCTCCTCCTTCTCCTGCAGCAAATCCCTCGCTTCCTTCCACCTCTTCACCCACTGCTGCCGGAAGGTTTTCAGAAGCTGTTACATAACACACTTCAAATTATCACAGCGTATGCATTATGGATACGGGCAGATATGGCAGACGTCGTAGGATGCGATAAGAAAGACGGGGGAATAAAATTTCTGATCACTTGCTTTGCAGATTAAATGGGTCAATCTATCATTTCCATGGTTATTGAGATTAACAGAAATGGTTCTGTCAGCTGCTGTGTGTGTGTTTGTGGGTGTGGGTGTGTCTGTGTGTGCGGCACATCTGTGAACTTGTGCTACTGAATCATCTCCCATCTCAGCACCAAAGCACCGATAACAACTGGGTGACTCTGATGACACATGACAGTAGTTCCTACACTCTCCCACTCTTTTAGAGTAGTCATGCCCCCCCTCTTTTCTGAATCTTGCACTGTCATTCTGTATTTCATCCCCTGTTTAGCTGTTTCCAAATAATTCCTTCTTCTTTTTACCTCTTTCATCATCCCCTTGTTGTTCTTCCTGCATTCTAGCCGGTCTCATCCCCGATTCCCTTTTCCCAGCTGTCTGTGTTCGAGGGAATTACAGAAGTCATGCTTCACCCAGAAGATACAGGACAGTGCCTGGGCACACAGCTCAGGCAGAAGTCAGCTCCCAGAGCACTTAATGCTGCTGAAAACATCACCAGCAGTCATGTTCAACCTTCACTTCAGCCTAAACACTCCCCGAGACAAAAAAGAAAGGAAGAAAAAAAAAAAAAACAGTAATGCCAGATGATAAAAGAATTATATAGCAAAGCCTAACACACTCGGAAAATCCCCCCCAAAACCCGCAGATACTCTTCCCCCATGCATTATAGATCAGTGGTAACTCAGCTCCCCTATGGATCCTACACGGAGTGACATGATGAAACCAGACTGAGTGGCTAATATTTGTCACATTGGGATGTATAATGGGATGTCAAATACAATTTTCACGCGTGAGTCCAGATTACTCAATATCAAGTTAAATGGATTAATTCAAATCAAACTAGCAACAGAAACCCTGCATCTAATCTCTTCCCCCTTCTTCTTTCTGAGCTACAGCTTAGTATTCCTCTGCTTTCACTTCATCTGCTCTGCAAATTCTCTGACTGTGCCTGTTTTCCTTTGCCTCTCCTGATATGAACATAAAATAAAGGTTCCAGCTGGGTCGCTGGGCTGGATGTTATGAGTCCGCCTTCAGCTCTCTGACTTGGAGAAGTTAACTGTTCAGCAGGAAGCTGAAGAAATCTCCTCAGGATTAAAGGGAGTCTGATTGATCTGACAGTTAAGTGTGCCTACCTCCTGTTTTGATTTTAACAAATTAAAATCAAACATCAGAGCACCCCGATGGCAAAAAAGGCCTTGGTCTGGAGCATAAATAGTTGAAACTACTACTGGGTCATGGTGGAAACTGAGGTAATTATAAAATTTTAAAAACGAATAACAGAATATTAACAATCATTCCTGTCTGAAAAGTGGAAAAGAAAAAGTTTATCAAGGTCGGAAGATGAAACCCTAAGTTAGCCTTGCGAAAAAATTACTTACACTTAACTTTGTCATGTTACAACTTCTAATTTATTTGGGGTGGGGGAGTTTGTGATAGGCCAGCTCAAAGTATTGCATAATTGCAAAGTGTAATGCATGCTTTATTAAAAATAATTATAAATAAAACCTTGAAAGGTTTAGCATCTCTCTCCATCTACGTTTACATGTCACCTAATTAGAAACTAGAGTCCAACAATAACAGGACAGCTGTGTGCACACAGGCTTTTATGGAATAGGAATAAAGTCACTTAGAGAGGAAGTTATAAGAAGCTGAAATTACTTGCTTTGAGAAATCCGTCATGAAAAAACTGAGTCCATCTATATGTAAGTTAAGTCTGTATAAATACAGCTGTTCTGTGAAGGTAATGTGTGACTCTTTAACACACTCCATTCACTCAGTGAGCCCTTGTGGCTGAATCATGCTGTGCAGATGGTTTTCCTCAGGAATGACAAGGATGTGGGTCAAATTTCTGAGGCATCAAATACCTTCTAACGAGAAAGCCTGTTAGAAGTCAGAAAAAAAACTTGACATCTAAGACAAAAGTTCATCTTCCAGCAGGACAACAAAGATAAACATGAAATAAGAGCTACAACTAAATAGTACATGCATGTGCTAAAATGTTCCATTCGAAGTCCAGGCATCAGTCCAATTCCGAATATATGGAAAGACTTGAAAATCAATGTTCACAGACAGTCTCCATCCAATCTGACTGAGCTTGAGCTATTTTGCAAAGAAGAATGGGGAAAAACTGCTGGTTGAACAAGGGTGGTGGAGACATGCGGCTGTCAATGCTTCGGTGTAACAGCAAGTAAATCCTGACTCGCATGGATAGAATACAAATGCATGTCACACATCCTTGTCTGTGAAAAAGCTAGTTAACCCATGCATCCTTTTTCTTCAATTTTTTTTAATAGGTAATAATTTGCTTTAGTCCAGCATAAAAAAAATCCCAGTTAGACACATTAAACTTTGCAGTTGTAATGTGACAAAATGTGAAATAGTTCAAAAAGTATTAACACTTTTATAAGGTGCTGAAACAGTCTTCCCTTCCTGTCATTTTGAATTTCTGGATCATTAAATTAAACATCAAACTCAGAATAAGCAATTTATTATTGAGGTAAAAGTCAAATGGAGGAACAGTTTGTCAAGTCAAAAGTTCTACTGCGGAAATTATACAATAGGTGGATGGAGGTCAGCCGGGCCTGATTCTCTCTGGCGTTTATTACACAAATTGCTCATGAATGTGCAACAGAAAGAGTTTTTTTTTTCTTTCTTCTTTGTGTGTAGTGTAGATGTGTCCGCCCTAATTCACTTTAAATTACTGTGTGGAATAGCCGCTAATAGCCCATTGATGTGACTGACAGTTTACGTACATCTAGTAACAATTATCTGTAAAGACGGGGGCAGTGGGCTGGTGTTAGTATTCAGAGGGGTAGCTCGATATAGTCTGCCAACAGCTGTATGTCCTGTCAAAATGTCTTTGAGCAAGACACAGAAATCCCCCATGCTTATTCCTACGGAGACGCTCTGGATTAATGCTGTCGGCTGAATGCCTAAAATTTAAAGACGTGGAATACAGACTTAGGAACTGTCCAATAAACTGAAAAGACGAGGCTGTCCATTACAAACTCTGCACAAATCGTCTCGCTGTCAAAGTTTTTTAATAATTCCTCTGTCAATCAAGGGCATGCGCACGCGCATTTTCCAACTGTTAAACCACAAAACATTTCAGAGACATCAAACATACTTGTAGAGAAAAATGTAACTTTAGCCAAATGTGAACTCTCTTCAAACCATCACATTTCACTTTTTGAATGAGTTACTTCTCTAGAGCAGTATCCTGTCATGCACTTGTGCAGACTCTCTCTCTCATTTTTTTTTCTCTGCTGTGTTTATAATTTAAACACTTTGTCATGTTTTATCAGTGTAGAAACAGCCAACTGATGCACAGCTGGGACAGAGCAGTGGTGAAATTAAGAGTAGCAAGAGATAACCCAGATGCTTGCTGGCTGAAACGGAGCTCTTCAGATGGAGACTGAAATGGTACGAAGAGCGCTACAGAGAAAACTGGCTCTCCCTTTCTCTCTCTAAATATGCTGTATGCCAAATTTGCAATGGCACTTTTGGCAGTTCAAACTTGTCTGGGTATCCAAAATCCCCAAAACATAAGGACGGGGTACTCTATATGCTGTTGAAGCAGCAGAAGTGTTTCTCACTGACATTCCTGCTTGAGGTTGCAGACTACACCTCAAACTCAACTGTGCAGCTACTTTACTTCATGTCAAAGCTCACAAACAGGGTTCAGCAGGTACATACATAATGTTTTATAGGAGTTGTTAACTGTTGGATGGACTCAAATGTGAGAGCATATTTCATATTAAAGAAAAAAGGAAGAGAGTTACACATTGAGGAGGAACACATTGGCACAGCTCAAGGAGGAACACTCCCCTGTGCTGGCATGCTATATCCGTTTCCAAAATTGATTTTATTATCATTTTCTTGTTTTATTGTATTTTTTTCCTATGTCCAGTTTTATTCTTGATGACACATTTAGTCCTCCTGGGCATGAATGATACAAGTCTTTCATATCTCCCAATAGCAATGGTTCTGTCATTCCTTAAGAAATATTCTATTCTAGTCATTTTTTTCAAGGTAAGGGTCTGTTGTCTTCTAATGGGAAAAAAAAATCAAGGACAACACTCAAAGGACATTTGAAATAGCATTTTTTATTATTATCTCCCTTTAAAAAGTATCACATGGTTGTTCGGTCCATCCTAGCAAACCTCTGGGGCTTTTAATTTGTTACATGACTGGTACTCCAGACAAGCACAGACTTCTGCACCTTTTTAATCCATGTAGATTAAAAGCCTTTAAAAGCAAAACTGTGCTTTAAAGAGTGTGACCAGTGTAGAATAATTCATACCACATTTGACTTATATATATATATTTTTGTTTTTCACACTTCTCAATCTCAGTTGGATCCACTGGGGGGAGGGGGAAATTTTATGTTTTAAATAAAGATAAGTTCAGTGTTATTTAAGGAATCATACAGATCAGGTCTAACTGTTGTTATGTTTGATATTTTAAACAAAAGGGGTTTTAATTATCACTTCAGATAGCCTGTAAAAGAAAGAGAGAGAGAAATGTCCCTTTAATTTATCACCAAAAGCAATAGTGTATGCCCATATTTTCTTGCAATACTTACAACATAACATCCCAGTGTAACGTTCCCATTGAGTAATCTGGTAGTAATGGAAACTACAACAAATTGTTTTCTCTCTTTTTTTCTTCTTTTTAGAGTCCTTGTGCCACCTCCTAATGTAATGTCGCCCTGGGCAGGGAGCCACAGGGTTTATATCAAAAACAGCCACTGCTCATAAGTCTGGGAAGTTTCTTTTTCATTCAGTTTTTAGTTACAGAGCTCCATAAATGTAAATCCCTAACACTTAAGAGTCGTTACATTCATATCATGACTGAGCATTCATTGCAGTTCAGTAATGTGGGCTAGGATTATGCTGAATATGCCAGATCATCTTATCCAAATATTTCTTAGTATTTCACTTAACATAGAGCTGCCAAGAAAGACACAAGGCCTTTCTGTGCTCATTTTTCTCACCAGTGTTTTTATTTTCTTGGACTCTGCCTGTAGTTGTTGACTCTATGCCATCTCCTTTGCAATTATTTCAAGAGTCACAGGAACACAGAAGATCCTTGTGCCAAATAATTATGCGTCTACTTTTTTTGTGCAGGGCTGCCTAAAGAAAAGCTAACAGTACATGACATGATTTACCAAACGGCCTTCCTAGACACAGCATGTCTTACTTTGTGTGCCTGTAGACAATTCAAACACCCAGTTAAGGAGCTTTCCATGAGCCAACTGAGCTCAGATGGTCAAAACATACTTGAATCCTGATTCAATTTAATGTCACATTATGGTTTGTGAATGGAAAACAAAAAGTAGTTTTGACTCTGCCTGAGAATTTTGGAGATTTCTGCTGCCTTACTATTTTTAAAGCTTTTATGCTAGCGCAAGTGTGTGACTTCCACATTATCCTGAAATATTAAGAATAGTAGTTATGTTGCTGATCAGGTCTACACAAGTATACAAGCAGACAGTTACATAAAAGAAGACAGATTTATGCTTTGAGTGTTTCAGCACCGCAGAGACTGATGGAAAGACTGACGCTCAAGGTTTCAGCACCATGGACAGAGGCACGGAAGACAGAACGTAAGCGAGGGAGCATATGAGTGGAGGGACTTTTTTTTTTACGCCACAGAGTTAAATAAGGAATACTTCAAGTATTATGTTTGCACAGGATGAGAAAAGTAGCAATGAAGAATGAAGGGGGAGAAAGAAGAAAAGAGAGGTAGGTGTGTGCATGATGTAAATAAAGTCTCTTTGAAGAATGGTTCAGCAAAGCCTAACTCTCTTTGAGGTTTGCAACACCTAAGCATCTTCAAAGACAAATCTCTGGGGACAAAAGACCGTGTCCAACACCAGCGTACACTCAGCTTTTCGCATGTTCATTCACAAATTTGTACAACAGAGTGCAAAAAAAAAAAAAAAAAAAAAAATTGCAGGTAACCTTCCCTACGCTGTACCTTTTTGCACAAACACACAAATGTTTATGTTTAAAGTGCTTTTGAGTGGATTTCGTTTCAAATAACACATTTCAAAGGCAATATTTGTTCAAATGTTTAGCGTGCAGGCAGACGTCTTGACAATGAGTCAGTATTATACGATTTACTAAAGGGGCGGTACGTACAATCAGAGCGGGCAGGTGAGAAAGCAGCAAGGCCACTCATCAGTCGCCAACCTTGTGTCTGTTATAATGCTGCACTCTGCGGTAGGCTTGCTCCTCTAGCTCAGTGGTGCGTAATCACACAGTAGCCTCAGATCTAGCTGTGACTCTTAATACGCTCCTGTTAAGTCAGGTGCCTTCCCATTATATTTGTTTAAGTGGGTTGTTTCAGTCCACAGCAGTCATCTCATCCTTTGACTTCTGTGGATTCAGTTACAGAACTGCTGAGTGGACTGTTTGGGTTGAGAGAGACCAGCTTTAAGGCAGAAATGTCCTGTCAGAGCTTAAAACTCAAGCACATTTATTTTGGTTATGCTCTCACTTAGGAGATATACGAAGAAAAAGCGAATCGGGAGCTTTTTTTTAAGGCAGACAAATAAAGGGAAATTGTGCAATTAAACAGAAGCAAGTCTTCCAGGAAAGAGAGATTAAAGAGAGTGTGATATGTCCAAGGAAGCAAAATGTGTTGTTTAGCCCAATGGCATTGTAGTTGTTCTAATTCAGCAGAAGCCCCAACAGGATCCTACGTTCTTCTTCAAACATCCAAAGCCAGGAGCGCTTCCTCTTAAAGGTCTGTGTGAGATTTGCACACTGCCGTTGATGTTTAATTGGTTACAGCACTCTACTGAAGAGGCCCAAAAAAAAAAAATTGTTTGAAAACACAGGAGGGAAAAACAGAGGCTCTGTAGGTCAAGCTTCTCAAATAAAATCCCATCTAACAGCTAAGTGAGCTTTTGAAACATGATTTTTTTTTTTTTTTACTTTTTCACAAAGCTTCAAATACTGAAACCTCTTTTGTCAAGGTAATTCGGAGCTATAAATTCCATCTAGCATACCTATATTGGAGATGTTTTTTACGCATGCTTTAGTGCTCAATGTGGGAGTTAGGGTTACATTCAAATACTCCAGCGATGGTTGTGCTCATCTGACTGAAGGAAAACAAGCTCAAACAAAATGTTCTCTCATGTGAGCAAATACAAAGACAGAATCTATTACATCTTTAAATAAAAGGTTGTACCTGCTTTGACATGCATGAGGCGAAGCGAGAATCCCTGTTGCATCCTGCTTGATATAAAATAGTTGCTGATTTGTGGGATATGCAAATGCATGCATATCACAGGAACCCTTAATTGTTGCTCGATAAACCAAAAACTGGTCAGTCAGCACACTGCGTTTCAGAAAATATTGGTGTTGACAAGTTTTAGGTCTCACCTTTGTACCAGGCATCTTTATTTAACATCTACTAATTTGGCTGAAATACTTGCGGCAGAACTGTAACCCATTATAACTAAAATGTATACAAGACTTAATAAAACAGTCTGAAATGCAAATATTCTACTAAAAAGGGAAATTAATATTTACTAAAGCCTACTTTTTTCCTTAAGCTGATATGCACTCAGAGTTCCTCTTTCCAAGCTTTGTGATGTTGCATAGCTGCATGAAGTCAAGTATGTCAGTTTATCAAGATAATTGTATATAGACAGACTCAAATATTTTCTTGTGAGCAGAATTGAACAATTTTATGAAAACTAAAAAAAAAAAATTCTGTCTTTTTCCAATCAGTCAACACACCCACAAGTCAAACTGACCACACTCGTCAGTGTGGAACTTATTTCTTACAGAACCAAACAGGAGCTTTTCTAATAATTAAGAGAAAACAAACAACAACAAAAAAAAAGCTAAATCTCGATTAACTCCAGAAGTATGCAGCAGACTTGAATCTTCTTCACACATTCTTAGATGCTGTCTCTACTATAAATAATAACATAAAGTGCATCTGTTTAATAAACAAATGAACAATTTAATAATCTCACACATACAGTAATAGCAATATATGGCTTTTTTGCTGTCAAATATTGAGTTAGACATTTTAATGTATTTTGATCAGGAAGATTTAACTGGATTTTGTAGATTTTCAGTAGTACATGAAAACAGTTATGTGGCTTAGAGCTGTTTGGCAAGAAAATCTTTTTACTCTTATTATTACTGTTATTATATTATAAGCTTATAAGGTTGTCCAATATTTTTTTTATTATTATTTATATTGGGAGCAGAGACAACATCACACAGTGTGTGAGGGAGATTTGATTATCAACGAAGAATCTGAATAATCTAAAATTGCTGTCAACACGATTGCAAAATAGGTGCATCTCCACTATTATATGTAACTTTTTCAAGAATGCATTCGGTTTTATTGCTGCCCAGGTGCACAGACTTTAAACATAAACTAGTGCATATGAAGAAAAAGGAATGCAGGGAAAGCTGAAGTCTGTAGTAGGCTCAATACAGCCACTCTTAATGTAGTGTGAATTCTACTACATCAGCACCATGTGCCCAGTTCATGTGCCTGTCAGGAAAATAGAAATCCTTTGGAGGTTTGGATAATGTTGTCAACTCCCGGAGGTTAAAGGCATCTTTGCATGCTGGCATTTACAGACTTACAGACAGTCACACTGTCCAATCAGGCTGCATAGGATTTTAGTTTATTGTAATCTTGTCGGTATGACAAATATCAGCACTTCCTGTTACACCTTGGCTAAGTAGGTAGCAACAATAGGGTAGTAATCCCATGACTCCTTATGTTATTATAAACAGTCTTAAAATTTAATGACCAAGAATAACTAGCTTGTAATTACATGTGGAGATTGAGCAACTAATGATAATACAAATTTTACAACTGAGTAATATTATTTAAATGTCAGAATTATTAACATTTAAATATAACATGAAGTTAATGTTTACATAGTGGCATTTGTCTCTCATATTCATAATTAGGGAATAAACCCAAAGATAATCTGTCAACTACATGGGAATAGAATGGTAATGTTGCATGCATTAATACAATGTTTATTACAGTGCACAGTATTAATTAAAAATGAAATTATGGGTACTAATGTTGAACAATCAAATAGTAACTGCAAAGGTAAGTTTAGATTAATATTTTCAACCAGCATACAAAACTCTAAGAGAAGTCGGTCATATTTCTCTAGGCTGAAGAGTTTTCCTGTTACTGACAGAAAAACACATCAGAACAATATGATTCTACCCCCACCATGCATCATAGGGATAGTGCTAACCACAGTAGTGCCAGTTAGGGTTGTTCTTACAATCTCTATTTTTTTTGTGGCCAATTGGCTTTCATGTGGCCATTCTACCATAGCAGACTGGAATGCAATAGCAATACTTGACCAGATGCTTCTATCTCCACCGAAACTATGGCTCTGCCCTGGCGCTCACCTATCTAACCTATGAGTCCCAGGTCAGATAGCAAAAATCCAAATGGAGTCCTTGTGATTCCAAACTTTTTTTTTCATTTCTAAGCAGTGGACACCAGGGTGATTTTGGCAATAATTAGTAGTGCAAAAGTATTTTTACATACTTCTCCAGATTTGTGCCCTGAAACAAACAGGTCCCAGAGGTCTAGAGACATACATTTAACTTCATTGCTTGGTTGCTTCTTTGATGTGCTCCGTCAACCGTGAGACCTTGTTTTCCAATCCAAATCATGTTCAGTCAACTGAATTTGCCACAGGTGGATTGCGTTCAAGTTGCAGAAGCATCTCAAGGATGATTTGGTGGAAGTCGGAGAAACCTGAGGTCAATTTTGAGTTGGATAGCAAAAACAGGTGAATGCATGCGCACCTGTTATGTTTCAAGGTTTATATTGTTATAGATTTATAAAGAAAAATCTAAGATGTTTTGCCTTGGCAATTTTAGCTATTTTGTGTAGACTTTTAGAAGAAAACAAAACCTAAATCTATTTTAGAATAACTAAGTAATGTTAAAAAGTGAAAGGGTGTGGATACCTTCTGTTGGCGCTTTATGTGAAAGTTTTAGATGCTGAAAGACAGTTTCTCTAAAATGATTGTAGCTGTGTTGACTCATCATTCAGATCATCTTTGTGTGACCTCTGCTGAATAATCTGGAAGAAGAAGGAAAAAAAAACAAAACAAACAAACAAACAAACAAACAAACAAACAAAAAATACACCTCACCTGCGTTCCTCAGCTTGCGGTTCCTGAACACCGAGATGATGACTAGCAGGTTTCCTAGCACATCAACCACCGTGGTAAAGATCAAGACACTGGCCAGGATAGCGATGACCCAGGCAGGGCGAGCGGTGCCCTCCGCGGGCAGGCTGCGCTCCAGCTGCCCCAGCCGTGGCTCTGTCCGGTTCTTCAGGAGCATCAACGTGTCCGGCATCACTCGGTCCACAGCGCGAAGCTGCCCGCCTCAAGTCCCCCGCTAAAATTTTGATTTTTTTTTCTCCTCTTTTTGTTATTACAAGTGTGTTTTTTTATTATTATTTCAACGTCCCGCCGGCACCGTCGGTACCGGTGTGTCCTAGATGAAACATGGAGCGCACCCTTCCCCAAGTTCCACGAGAGCGCAGGTAAAGTCCGCTACTTAAAGGCGACAATTAGTTGCTGCGGTGATCACGTGTGACGTATGAAGTTGCAAGGACTCTTGGCTTCCTTTTTTCCCTCACATCTTCAGAAGCAGAGTGACCGGTCCACGTCCCGCGACAAACGGCACACGGCCACGGTGCCACACCTCCTGCCAGGAGAAAGGAATGTGAAATATTTCTCTTTCAGAAAATAATTTTCTAAGAACACGGCTCTTGTTTCTGAACTCTTAATGTGACGCCTTACCTGGCTTGTTGGTTGGCATTTGTAACTCTCCTTCGTCTGCGTGTGCTCACAAAAAAATTAAAATAAAGAAAAGGGTAAATAAAAATAGGAAAGCGAGCGATTTCCTTGTAAGCGGTCAAATGGCAGGGAATATCTCTGTGTTCAACGTGCAGCTTAGTTTATCTTCTTTAGCGATGTGTGTCGTCCTGTCCATGTGCAGGACCATACAGCTTAAACGACGCAACTGGAGCTGAACGTAGCGAAATGTCACACAGTAGCAACCCCCAGTGATGATGATGATGATGATGATGATGTGGAGACATCCACAGAGTGAGGATGGAGCGAAGACTCGCCTCTTTCGGTGTGAGTGTGTGTGTGTTTGTGTGTCCCTCCCTCTCTGTCTCTCTCTTCCTCCTTCGTCACCTACTCTGCGTGCAAACAAAAATATTGTCCATTTTTGCCCCGCTGCATTTTAGTCCAACTCTATCCCGGCGTGACCTCCCAGAATCTGCCTTTGATCTGGGCACAATTGCTCGGAGGAGCTCCGACTGTAAGCACACAGAGTCGAGTCGGTTCGGGAAATCCAATGATCACGCTGTGACTTCGCGTAATCTTTTTTTTTTTTCCCACCGGGGTGAACGGGGACGACATTTTGAAAGTAAAAATGATTAAATCAGACGTGTTGCAGCTGTGTATGTTTCTCGAAATCTAATTTTAGACGAGAAATAAATAGCATAACAGAAATGCTAAATTATATGGAGGTATATAGATTATATGAGTTGTAAACACAACTGTGTCATTTACCGATTGGATGAATGCTTGAACAGTGCGCGCACGTTTCTGGACTCTGGAGTATTTGTGAGCAGCAGAGTCACAGAAAGTGGAGGTGGCAGTTTAATCCCATTCATGCTTAACATGGGTGACTGAAAAGGGTGGGGGTCTGGGGGGGCAACAGTGCAGTCAGGCTCTCTGGATTCATAAGTTATCAATTATCTGTGTCAGTTGTGACACATTGGGGCCGGTGCCATCGCTCCCATGCTTAACCCCTTGCTGCTGGTCTGCAGCTGGATGCCCTTAAAAGTCAGCAAGCGGAGATTAGAGACAGCCTATAAGGAAAAGCTGATGGGTTCAGCAGGGTCCGACGTGATGGCCAGGAGACAGACATCTCCCGGTTGCCAGGTCAGTCGGAGCAGCCTGTTCTCACATGTGGATGCATTTTATATGGAAACCATTCAGTACTGGGCTCTTGGGCTCATAACAATACCACACATCTGAGGAAAACAATAAAATACAATCAATGGCAATTGGAGGAGGTAAAAGAAACTAAAGTCTGCTAATTGAAACTCCGCTTCCCTGGTAATACTCTGCTGGCCTCATATGTCTGGATCTATATAGCTACATTACTTTGCAAAAGTATCCATTTCTGTTAAAGTTTTCCAGATATTGACTTGCCATAAGTGCAAAGTTTTATTTTATTAAGGTAGTGCATAATTTTGAAGCGGAAGGAACTCGATACATATATATTTATTCTTCTTATAAAATCTAAAACATTTAAAAGTTTTCATTTAGTTTGATACCCCTAAATAAAATCCAGGGTGATATTGTCTGTGGAAGTCACAGAGTAAGCACATTCCAGTTTAGGGTAGTTTAATCCGTCCATCACGAGAGGCAAGGTTCACCCTGGACATGTTGCATGTAGTTCAATCTGTATAAATGCAGTTACTCTGTGAAGGCTTCAGAGCATTGATATAGAACCTCAAGCAACAAATGGCATTATGAACACCAACGCTTAAAGCTGATTGTGAATTTGAACAGACACTACACAAAGTCTGACTGAACTCAATCTATTCCAGAAAGAGAAATGGGCAAACATTTCAGTCTCTACACCCATGAAGCTAGGAGCAATTCCCCCAAAGGTCTTGCAACTGTAATTGCAGTGTAAGGTAGTTTTGACTTTAGGCAATATCTTCTGATACCGAAACCATATATCCTTTCCTTGTCACTTCACATGTGCAACACTTTGTGTTGGTCTGTCACAAAAATCTTGATAAAATACATTGGTTATTGTGGTTGTAATGTAGGAAATCCCAAAGTGTGAGTAGTTTCGCAATCCATAGTAGGCATTTAATATTTTTTTTGTGTGTGTGTGTTTTCCCGATGGAATGAACTCTTACAATAATGGCACTGACTTATTATATAACAGTGAAATCACACACTGTAGAAAAAAAAAGAATATAGTAACATTAGGACAAAAACTGTGTATCAACACCATCCTCTCCAAAGGAAAAAAAAAAAAAAAAAAAACTGGAACACAGCTGCTCCATATGGATACATTCTGTGTGTGGTGACCTACTGGAAAATATGGTTTATTAATATTGATGGCACAGTGTTTCTTTGTCTCGAGTCATTGTTCCACATAGAGATTTGTTGGATCTTCCAGATGGTGCAGCCAAAACAATGTCTGGGGAGGGGAATTTCAAGACAAGGAAGGAAAACCAGCTAGGTCAAAATAGAGATTAGAAACTTTTATTATTTTTTAGGACTACTGTGGCATGTTGAACCATGTCTGTAATTCTGATGTACAAGAATACATCCTATTACCACTATTCTCTAGGTTAAATGTCCCCAGCAAGTTGCAGAGCAATGACGAGCTTCTGGCATTTGTTTCAATTTTTGTAAAATTGACAAGACTCATTAAAACCAGTATGCTTACTGTCACAGACCTAGGTTTTGAGAACAGTCCACAAGTTTACAACAGGGTTGAAGTTTAGACTACTTCAGAAGCTTAATATTAGCCTGTGATATCCACTCCAAAATACATTTTCATCTATATGTGGAATCGTTTGTCTGTTGTCACACCTAACTTTGTCCATATATCTAGATTTTGATTTGAAGTGACACTCACAATGCACAGTGAACCAGTTTCAGTGGTTATAAACAGACACATAGCATGCCACAGTGCTTGACAGATGGTGCAGTGTTCTTAGGTTTTAGAGCCGCGTATACTGTAGATCCCTCCAAATGTACTTTTAGGCACCACAACCAAACAGCTCAGCATTTGCCTTGTCTGACCCTAAAAATATTCGCCAGAAGGACTCTGGACCTTGTTCTTCTTCTGGAGAGTTGCAAATTTCAGTCATTCAGGTTCCTAAACCAACCATTCTAAATTAATTTGACAAATATTGCCAAGAGGAATCATCACATATTTTGGAGATAAAATAATCTGATCAAAGTTCAACTTGCCAAATGACATTTCAACAAATGTCAGTGAGGATCTGTGTTTATGTTTAGGTTTGTATGTTTGATTTTGAACAATAAATTCATACTTGTTAATATATTTTCGGTTGTATGATAATTTCACAATTAAAAAAACGACACCACATCCTTAAAGGCCCAAAATTAATAGCAAAATGATCACCATGATAATTATATATAAACCAAACTACAAACTGCAGTTGATTTTATATTGTGTGACCATTTTTAAATGAAAATATTAAGACTCTCATTTAGATGGGTTGTAAGTCAGTTCATCACAGTTGCACAGAAAAAAAATATTGCAGGGAATTTGGTGGAATTGGGTTCTGATCCAAAGAACGCATAAAGAGATTTTGATTTAATCTGGATTTTGAATTTATGGCATTAGACTACCATTTTGAAGTCACAACACAGAACATGGCAAATAGATAAAACCTAGGAGGGAGGGATGTTTCAGGTTTGTATGATGCTAAACAAATATAAAGATTTTAAGTGTGATAGCACAATTTATATAACGTTTTTCTCTAAAGCTGTGGAACTCTAGTAAGACTGTTTTTTTTTTCACACACTTCAAATGTGTTAAGGTTATTCTAACATTTCACTCATCTCTTGGACTAAAAGGGTTTCTACAAAAGGCCTTTTATGCTTCCTCAGTCCAACAAGAGCCTAATAAAAATCACAGCAACTTCAGCATATCTTGATGCTTATTCTGCTGGCGAGCATAAAAAGCCCTGATGATCAAAGCACAACATAAAGCAGGCCTTCTTCTTAATAAAATCAGATCTCAGCAATCTCAAGGGTGACAGTGTACCCACTTCTTGGAGCCAAAGGAGATAACGAGCTGAGCACTGGGGCCCATGATGCTGCCAGATTTCTCTGGAGCATGTTGAGCTATCATTCTGTCTCACCTCTGTTTAAGGAAGCCTTTGTTTACAGCTTTGAACCAAACTGGCAAAGCATTGAAATGAAGTACTGTTAATACAAGGACGTTGTCAAAACAGCACTTAAGAGCTCAAGCCAAGACCTAATGAGGGTAGAATAAAGAAGTGCAGGAAAATGGAATTCAGCGTTTATTTCCCTGGTTTTATTTGACTTGCAGAAATTCTGGATCCGGATGAAATAGATATAAATAAACAATGAATCAAATACATGTATCAATGTTTGAAGCAATGACTGATTTCTAATGTTTTGTACATTTGGCGTAATCCCGACAATATTTATCAGCTTTCATCTTGTAAGAAAATACAATAGGGGACATGAAGTGCATGGTTAACTTTGCTGTTTCTCACATTGCAATTTTGCAGGCATATGCCAGCAGATTGCCTTAGTGATAATCTCTCCAAACAGCAAGGGGAGGGCTGTGAAGGGATTGGGCCAGTACACAGCTTCCTGGTTGAAGGCAGAGTTTGGCTGTGACCTTACGTCTTCTTACATGTACAGCAGGGAAAAAATACTAAGTATTGGACATGTAAATTGTTTCTCAGTAAATACATTTCCAATGAGCTTATTGACATTAAATCCACACCTGATGTTGGTAGCAACCCAAGCAACCCACGCTTACAAAGTAACCAAAACAAATTTGTCCACAGGGAATAGGTATTGAAAGAAAGGAGTGGAATTGCATAGAAAACCAAGAAAATGCATTAAATCTGACAGCATTTAGAAAGAAGTCCTGCTCCTATCTGTTAGTTAATATTAACATAAGTCATGAATGTAGTGCTGTGGCCTCCATCCACGCTCACTGCGCAAGCCTCCAACTTATTGCACAAGAAGTGTCTCAAGATGGGAAAACGCAAAATGTTTATAACCATACTGCTGCAACACACAGTCGTACAAGTGGCGACGTTTTTTAAATATTTTATATGTTCACACTTTCCTTAGAAGCAAACGATTATTCACAGAAGGCATGGACTTTGATGAAGTTGAAACGACTGGATCTGATTTCGTCCAATCACAAAGGTTCGCCCGTGACGCATATAAATCGTCAGCTTGATGATGTTTACTGGAATTTGTGTGCTCTGTAAACAACCCTGTGGGGAGTATTGCCAAGACATCTTTACTAGTCATAAAACTGTCTTATACATTATTTTGCTCTCACTTTAATAGTGTAATATTTAGAAGCACGGCCAACATGACACAACTTCTCATTCTGTTCGCTCTTGTTGAAACTGAGCCAAAAATACACCTGAGCAATACACACCGATGGCTTCTCCTCACAGGTATCTTTAAGTTGTCCTCATTCATAAAGACTTTTCTGCTGCCTTTATAATACTTTTTCAATAAGCAATAAGTTAGCCTTGTGTTATTCTAAATTAATACCAATAACCTTACTCATGAACTCATTTGTCTTGATTTCTTTGTGTGTTAGGACTACTATTATCTGGTGTGAATTCCATGTAATTTAGCATGTTAAACATTTTTACCAATAAAACCACTTATACGTTCAATATCTACTTTGCCTTGTGTACATTCAATTATGCTTTATCTTTATTTTTGCAGTTCAGGTATGTTGCCTCTTTGATCAAAGTCTCTATTGAAGGAGCCTGGTTGCACCTAATGGTCATTTGTGTGCTTGTTTTTGAGCATGTGTGAGATATATTCATGTTTCTGGCTGCATGTGTTTTAGCCATCAGAGGCAGATGTTAGGCACATAGATTAGGTCCGGCTGAGTTTGTAATCCTGGTGTTACTGAGAACAGCATGGATTTAAAATCACCCACACAGCTACCCCTCAATGAGCAAGAACTAGGGGAATGGTAATCTCTCGCACTTTTCCCTGTTCTCCACTCTACTGTTGCCTTTCTTACGTGATATATCCTTCAATCCCCTCCTACTTTATGTAACATTCTTTCATCCCTCCGTTCATGCCTCTCCTACCCTGCTGTGTCCAACCAGATCTGGAGAAAAGACACTGAGAGAATCCAAGCAGGAAAATGAAGCCGGGGAGAAAAAAAAAAAAGTAGAAGGGGTTTAAACAAAGCTTTTATTTGGCTTAGTTGACTATGTAGTGTAATGCCAGATGGACGAATAAAAACTCAGCACAACATTGACTGGCAGCTCCTGATCAATTTCATCAGTAGCATGATGAATAAACACAACAGTGACTTTGTTTATGGCGCCGTCTCTCTTTTCCCACACTTGTATTTGCCTTTGGTTTGACCCTGTGTCTGTCACCAAAGCAGCCAGCATACTTGGAATGCAATAAACAAGCAGGACGATCATCAAACACAAGAGACGGCGCAAGTTATTGGTGCATGTTGCATAATCTCTGTCAGAATTATTTAAGAACTAAATGTGAATTAAGTTGCTGACAAGACAGCAGGACTGTTTCTACCTGCTGAGTTCAGTTTATAGTGTTATTGTTAGTTCTGACTGCGTCACACAAAATGCTTCAGGCAAAGATAATGTTATGCAAGTTTTTTGCTGGAAGGGACAAATAAAATACACAGGACAAAAAAAAGAGTAAGACAAAGAAAAAGATGTTATGTGAATAGGACCTTTTAGAGAGAAGTTGATGAAAAACACTACAAATTGCTTGTTTGGCTTTAAAGGCTGCAATATCAGTGTTAATTTCTCTAGAATATTTCTTAATAGTCATGTGTGCTGCAAAGTACTTGAATAATTTGTGGGTTATTGTTTGTTGCTGGTGTCAGGTGAGAGTATCCTAATCTGTGCCCCCAAATTAAACCCTTTTTTGTGTCAAATCTTCAAACTTTGAGAGCCATTGAGTTTGCATACAGCGGTTGGTGGTGACCTTTGATGCGGCTCAAATGCTAGGGTGGCAAGTCTAGGGTGGGTGAGGTCATCTAAATATAAAGTCGCTGTTTTTTGGGACCCAGTTTAGTTTTACAGTTTTACATCTATCTAGTTGTTTTGCATCTGTTATGCACAGTTTGAACTTTGTGGACAACCGCAACACAGACAACATAAATGTAGTTCATTTCTTTGTGTTTAGCATCTTAGTTTTTACTTGTGTTTTGTTCTTTGTGAATTTGAATTTATTTATTTTAAATCTGTGTTAGTTTTACCTCTTGGTTTATGTTTCCCTTAGAGTCATTCTGCTGCTCCCTATTGTACTAATTAGTCTCCTTCCCTTGGTTTCTTGCTTTCTTCATGCCACAGCTGTATCACATTTCCTTAGTTTATCTGGTTTCTTTCCATTTTCCTTGCCTACCTTAGAACTTAAGTTCCTTCATTTATTCCATTATACTGTCTGTTACCACTGACTGTTCCCTTTGTGATGACTCCAATACCTTGATTTTTTTTTCATTATTTAAATAACTCTTAACTTCACCTTTCTTCCTCCAGTTCTGGCTCCATTTGGGTCCAACTAGAAACTAAACATGACAGACCGAATGATGCCAAACAAAGGCAGTTGAGAAAAACTGGCACACATTCAGCAATCCAGCAGGATATAAATCAATCCTGTCTTTTCGCATCTAACGTCACTTCTGCTAGACAGGCTTTTTACGATAATAAATTTGAAACCGCCACTGACATTCCGAATCTGCGGCTCCTCTTCAAAATATTGTTCAATCTTTCAAAACTACTCCAAGGTCTCGTATGATGGGATAGGTTGTTCTCCTCCTGTGCTTCAGGTCTGCCTCATTGGATTTCCTCAGCTGAGATGTGCTGCTGCTTGCTAAGAACTTCATAGGAAGTGCCATAAAATGTATGTTTCATTTGAGGTCACACAAGTTCTACATGTTGAGGTCACTTCAAGGACGTGGACTGTTTATACTGGGGTTGTATGTCAAATGCATTGAAATGG